>NW_020213718.1:0-1872 GCF_003070985.1 Temnothorax curvispinosus | reverse complement strand
TGTGTGTGTGTGTGTGTGTGTGTGTGTGTGTGTGTGTGTGTGTGTGTATACGTTTAGGTTTTTACGCGAAATGCGCATCGGGTCGTGCACGCGTCGAACGCACATGCTGCCCATGGGGTGACTGGGCAATTTTCGTTATACAAAATGTTCTATTTTTTTTCTATCAAACACACACATGAAACACTTGGCAAAAGACACGTGCAGTATTTGTGCGAAAGAGTTATTGTCACATTAAAAACGTAACACGAAAAAGTTTATATCGAGATATTTTAATTGTCGCGAAAATATTTAGATTATTTCGGAGAGTGCAGTGTGAGGCAAATATATTTTACACTCGGAATATAAATCTATTCCGCCTCTCGTATTTTACATCGAACGCGTAAATAATTTTAAATCGATGATATAGGCGGCCAGCTAATGATTCCCACACACGTGCTCTACATATACATATAGTAATAGGCAAGGGTAATATATTTCCAATACCAATCATGCATGTATTCGTATATTTGTGTAACGAAATCGTCCGGAATATGCATCGCAATGTGCAACATTTTCAGAATTTCTATCGCGTATTCACTGCAACGACCGTGTCCTCGGTTAATGCTTTAATTCAATGGCCGCGCGCGGTTTTGAGAGATAGAAAGAGAGAGGGGGCAAGAGAGAGAGAGAGAATGAATGAGTGAATGAGTGTGTGCGTGCGCGCGTGTACGTTCGGTCCACAACAACTTAATGAATTGGCATGCAACTTTTTTAATCCCCATCGGGCCAACGGTGTAATCAGCAGCTGCCGCAATTACGAACACCGTCGACGACGTAGCCGCGAAAGTCGGATATTATGCATGCACGTGTATAACTTTACGACCGCGTTTCGTCGCGCCGCTCGGCCAGGACGAAGTTGCTTGCGCGGTGATTTCGTTACGGCCGGCGAATAAAGGATGTGCGTTTTAAGGCGCACATTTTGTGTGTGCGCGCGCGCACACACACGCGCGATGGTATTTTTTCCATGATATAGTAAGCGTCGCATCCGACAAATGCACCCCGCCCTTCCACCGAAAAATGCTAATTTAACGGGAATTTCTCACCATTACGGGGACAGTGGTTGTCCGAACAATAGTTCCGGGGAGAATAGAGGCGGGAATAGAGGAGATCCAGATTAACGTTTCGCGCGTTTGCTTTGAGATGTTATTGCAGCTTTACTACGACTGAGATGTAATCAAGACGCGATAAAAGTTCAAAAGTCTTATAAGAGCATCTATTTGCCGTAACGTCTCGGTTTCTCTGAACTCGGCTCTCTCTATTTCTCGGTTTTTATTAAGTATGCAAAAGTAGAGAAATGTAAGATTGCTATGCTGCTTCTCTCTTCAGGTTGCACGCGTAGAAAATTATATGTACCGTGCCGAAATAATATGCAACCGCGCGCGATGAGTGTGTACGTGTACGTGTATATCGTCTAATGATGTATACTGTACGACGGTAAGGAGCAAGGAGAGCGCGCATGGCATACCTGTCTGCTTGCACGTCGTTCATCCAGTTACATTCCAGGCTGCGGAGATCTTTCATCTCTCTGATAAATTTCGCATACACCTATTCACATACACACGCGCCGCGCGCGCGGTGCAGCGGCGCACACGTACACAAGCGTACACCCCCTGATTCTTTTATTTCGACTTCGCCGGGCAAAGCTACGTATCCCATTTCATACCTGAAATAGGACGCCATCGGGGCTTCTTCCAAAATTCCGTACGTGCCTGAAAACGGTCCGACGGTATAAATATTTCCTGCGATGGCTGCCGCTTGTAGATCGTTCCGCCAACATGGAATAATACAATGAACGAAGCGCATCTTCGGAAAAGCTGCAACGCTGAACGGTAT
>NW_020213717.1:0-2785 GCF_003070985.1 Temnothorax curvispinosus | reverse complement strand
GCTGCGCGATTTCCCTTCCAAAAACAAGAATCGAATCACCGACCGATATTGCTCTTTTTCCATTTTTCTAAAATCCGCGGACACGCCCGCTTCCACGGTCAAAACAAAACTACGAGTCCGATTCGGCTAAAATTTTGACAGTAGCCGTCTACGAGAATGTACTACACGATAATAAATCTCTCTTGCGATACTGGCACCATCGGGCAGTGAGGCTAAGTACTTATCGGACTGCCCTCGTATGTATATTTCTGTTCCTAGAAAATTTTATTACATATAAAACTAAATAAGTAATAACGCAAAATGTATACAAAAATATCTTTTTCGTGGTGTTGTAAGTATGCAATGAGATGTGTATTCTAATAATGTCCTTTTCTTTGTAAATATCACCTTATCTTGTATACTTTTTGACTTATTATGAGGAATTTTTTGAAATTGTTTTATGTATTATAAATCCGTTCAATAAAAAAGACAAAAAAAGTACTGCATAATTTTTAAAAAAATCATGTATTATAAAAAAAAGACAATAAATGTCTTGCTTTGTAATGTCATAATAAAGCATGTATAAAATTTTTAAATAAATGATATAATATATAAAATAAAATGTACATTTTGAAAAACTTTGTTTATTGTATAAAAGGAGTTCGTCAAATGTCACAGTATGAGATTTACAAAACACAAAGAATGACCCCAAAATCAGTGGTTTTTTTGCCCCTTTTTGGTCCCGCGATATTGGAACTAAATTGTGTGCAAAATGATACCTTATGATAAGACATCAATCACAAAAAAATTGTAACTTGAGATAAGAATTGGTTCTAGAGATATGAGGGGTCAAAATAGTCTAAATTCTTTGATTCCTTTACTCTGATTCTTCATATCTCTAGAACCAATTCTCACCTCAACTTAAAATTTTTGTATGATTGATGTCTTATTATAAGTCTTATTATAAGGTATCATTTGGCTCACAATTCAGTTCCAATATCGCGTAACCAAAAAGGTTCAATTTTTGGGGTCATTTTTTTAAATCATTATTACGAATATTTAAAAAAAAAAAGCAAAATAAGAAATATAAACATTGTATTTAAAATTAAATGTTATTATTTTTTATATGTAATAAAAAGTTTTAAACAGGGTGTCCCATTTTAACTCTCGCACTGCGATATCTCAAAAACGATGATTTTAATAAAATGTTTCAGACAAAAGTTGTAGGGTTTCAAGGGGGACGTAAAATGGTGGCAACGAATTGATCTTGGAATTGTTTGAAAGCCACGTGAGAATGACCTGCAGTTTCTTAAATAAATTCCCCTATTTTTCGTTGCATATTCTTCTTGCTTTCTTCGAGAGTTTTTCAAAACACTACAAACAAATTCTTTTTGGTTGCGTATTTTTCGAAATATGAGTTGACAAAGTTCAATATTTTTCAATATTTAGGTGACAAAATCTCTATTACTTCTCGTCGGAGAAAAAGTGATATAAGACTTTCTTGATTTAATTCCAAGAATATGATATTGCAATAATGTTCTAAATTTTACATAATTTTTGCATATTATAACATATTGTGATGACAGTACACAAATATTTTGAAAAGTTGAGGCATTATTGCAACAATATTTTGTCGAGACCAAATTAAGTTAAAAAGTGTTAAAATTACTTTTTTCTCCGACGAGAAATAATCGAGATTTTGTAACGTAAATAATGAAAAATATTGAACTATGTCAACTTATATTTCGAAAAGTATGCAACCAAAAGGAATTTGTTTGTAATGTTTTGAAAAGCTCTCCAAGTACGCAATAAGAATATGCAAAAATATGCGAAAAATAGGGGGTTCTATTTAAAATTGCAGTTAACCCTGCGTGGCTTTCAAACAACTATCCAAGATCAAATCGTTCCCATCATCTATGTTTTTCTTGAAACTTTACAACTTTTGTCTGAAACATTTTTTTATAAAATCATCGGTTTTCAAGATATTACAGTGCAAAAGTTAAAATAGAACACCCTGTACAATTACAAGAAATAAAATAATAAAAAAATGCTAAAATTATTTTTAATTAAAAATAAATGTTTTATATTATATTTAATTTTATACATAAATGCAAATCAGTAACTGAAAAGAATTGTTTCGAAAAGAAAAATACAAAAAATCCTTTGTTTCTATGTTTGTTATATATATATATATATATATATATATATATATATATATGTATGTATGTATGTATATGTGGAGAGGCCTGCACTTGGACATGGTTCATTTGGACACCGTTCATTTGGACACGGTCATTTGGACACGATTAAATGGACACCGTTCATTTGGACACGGTTCACTTGTACACGGTTTATTTGTACACGGTTCACTTGGACACGGTTTATTTGTACACGGTTCATTTCGACACGAAAATACGCGACCTGTTCAGTTGTACACGGAAATGCGCGGCCTGTTCACTTGGACACGAAAATGTGCGGCCTGTTCACTTGGACACGAAAATGTGCGGCCTGTTCACTTGGACACGAAAATGTGCGGCCTGTGAAGTTGTACACGAAAATGTGTGGCCTGTGCAGTTGGACACAATCGCGCACAGTTCTTTCGCGCACAGTTAGATCAAGCGTACATGCTAAATTGTAAAGGAGGTCCACGCTGCCTACCGGCGGAGGTGGGTGCGGGAGGGGGGCCGAAGGCCCCCCCTTGCACCCCCCCGCGTGTGTGTGTGTGTGTCGCACATTTTCGTGTCCAAGTGAACAGGCCACACATTTTCGTGTCCAAGTGAACAGGCCGCACATTTTCGTGTCCAAG
>NW_020213716.1:4087-5182 GCF_003070985.1 Temnothorax curvispinosus | reverse complement strand
AATAATTAATTACTCGACAACCAGGCGTACAATTGTCTTCAACTGTAACATGGGCGACAGATATGTATAATCCCGTAGACGAATATTGTCTATAAATTTCAACTAATTCTTATCATATTGATTTAAGCAACCAACCTCTTTAAATAATAGATACACATACGTTCCATGAAGATAACTATATGAAGCAAGTACATACATTTATAAGACGTGTTGTATGTAAAAAATATTATAATGTCTTTTATATTTTTATGATTTATATTATTTGATTCAATGTAGAAAATAAATATAAATGTTTTCATCAGATAATCCTTAAGATAGAGAACTTGAATGGTTGTTTTTATGAAATGTGTGTACATCTTCACATTTTTACATTATTTAAAGAAATTTTAGAAAATGTATAAATCTTTAAAAATATAAGTTAAAATATTTCTTTATAAAAATATTTCATTTATTTCACAAGTATTATTTCATAATAATTACTCCAAATTTCAAGTATAAAAAAATATTATTTACGAGGCATATTAAACGATTCTAAGACTTAATTATATTTAATATATTTTTATTGCAAAAAATGATCAAAATTGGTGTAGTTAATCGCGATTTCTCTTTGTAAGTCACAGATCTTTATAATCTTGATCTGTTTTCTAAATGAGGACAAAAGATAGAAATATGATACATTTTATATTCTTATTTCATAGAAAGTTTATTATTATAAATATATTGTTATTATATTTGCTTGTTTTTTATTTCTTTTTCAGTTCCAGCTCTTCGTGATATTTTTGGTGAAGGCGCAACTTTTCTTAAACAATACCCCCTAATTTGAAGGACGATAACTCTTTAATTTTTAAGCAAATGTTAAAAGTTATTTATCTATATTTGTATTGTTTTAACTTGAATTGAAATTGACTTTAATTTAGATGAAATTGACTTTGACTTGGATTGAAATTAGCTTTGACTTGACTTAAAATTGGCTTTGACTTTGATTGAAATTGACTTTGACTTGGATTGAAATTGGCTCCGACTTGGATTAAAATTGACTTTAACTTGGATTGAAATTGGCTTTGACTTGGATTGAAATTGGCTTTGACTTGGATT
>NW_020213716.1:0-4077 GCF_003070985.1 Temnothorax curvispinosus | reverse complement strand
ATTGGCTTTGACTTGGATTGAAATTGGCTTTGACTTGGATTGAAATTGGCATTGACTTGGATTGAAATTGGCATTGACTTGAATTGAAATTGGCTTTGACTTGGATTGTTGGATTAAAATTGATTTTGACCTATATTAAAATTGACTTTGATTTGTATTGAAATTGACTTTGACTTGGATTTAAACTGGCTCTGACTTGGATTGAAATTGGCTTTAACTTGAATTGAAATTGGTTTAAACTTGGATTAAAATTGACATTAACTTAGATTGAATTTGGCTTTGATTTGGATTGAAATTAGCTGTATAATTTGGATTAAAATTAACTTTGACTTAAATTGATATTTGCTTAGACTTGGTATATTTAATTAAAATTGGCTTTGTGACTTGGATTATTAGATTAAAATTGATTTTTATTTAAATTAAAATTATCTTTGACTTAAATATCAATGTATTATAATTTTAAATTGTTTTTTATTAATATTAGCATATAATATTTATAAATATTTAATATATATCAACATTAAGAAATTAAAAAAAAATTTTAAACTAATTTATATAATAATAATAGATATTAATTTTTAAAATTTCTTATATTATTAATACATCTTTATTAGTAATATTAAATACATCGGTAAATAATATTTTTATAGTTTGGTTTATATATTAAAAAGCAAGGTTTTTATATTTTTTAATTAAATAAAATTAATTAAATAAAATTATATAAATAAAATTAATTTATATATTTTTATAACGTGTATTAAAAAAATTATTAGTCATATATAATTTATATAATTTAATTAAACTAATAATTAATTATGCCTCGAAGAAAAGTAAATTGTACAGTGGAAGAAGAAGAAGAATTTCGACGTAATAAACGAGAAAGAAGTGCAAAAACTCAGGCTGAAAGACGAGAAGCAAAGCGAATGATGACTGATAAAAACTGTCAATCTTTATCAAATACTAATGAGATTTGTCCAAATATAACACAACCTTCTACAAGCTTTTCGAAAAATATAGTAATAGATTATCATACTTCCATTTCATCTATGAAAGTAGTATATCCAACAACTGAAACAGTTACTACTGCATTGCAAGCAATTAGTACATCAACAATTACAAATGTCCCTATAATAAGAAATAGTAATGATGTTATTGCGATAAATGATAGTATGAAATTGTTTAATGTTAATGATAATATTGAAATAACTCAGAATACTCGCAACTTAACTACTGAAGTTTTAAATAATAATATTATTTCTCCTATACCTAGCACATCAAATGAATTAATAAATTTAGATGATAATAACAGATTCGAAAATTTAGTCATTTTACATGAAGTGCCACCGCAAAATATTGTAACAAATGATCAAACAGTAAAATCAAAAACAATATCTACCAATATAGTTAATAAAAGTAAACAGATAAAATGGTATGAAAGAAACCGAGCTTTAGAAAAGGGATACACAGATATTGATACATCTCACCTTACTCAATTAAAAAATGTCATAGAACACTACATAGGAGAAATGAATGCATATTGCGAACATTGCTGTGCAAAACATTTTAATTCCGAAAAAGTAGCTAATAAAGGTAATTCATTTAACGATTGTTGTAGTCATGGGTCTGTTAAATTAAATCCTTTACCTCAACCTCCACATGAACTTTATGAATTGTTTACTGAAAATCATCTAAAATCAAAACATTTTTACAATCGTATTTGAGGATATAATAACATTTTTTCATTTGCATCTTTTAATGCAAATTTGTCAGACTTTAGCGCACAAAGACGTGGACCGTATTGTTTTAAAATTCAAGGACAAATTTATTATCAAATCAATACCGCGTTATATCCCGCACCAAATGAAATACCAAGTTATGGTCAACTTTTTATCATTGATAACAATGAAGCGACAGAGTGTCGATTACATCGAAACTCGAATCTCGATGAAGAAATTTTACGTTCAATAGATAATGTAATACGTACGAACAACATTTTTGCAAAATCTTATCGAATGATGCACGAAGAAATTCAAGTGCAAACGACTGAAAATAACAGTATACCTGATTTACAATTAGGATTTTTAACAAAAAGAGGCATTGATCGTGGTCGGTACAATGTTCAAAAGGTAAATGAAGTTGCAGCTGTCTTTTCTACTACGGCAGATGGTGAAATTCCGGAAACTTACGTGACAATTTATAATAAATGTAACAAGACATTACAACAAGTCAGTACAATGAATCCAAATGTAGAACCATGGATTTACCCATTATACTATCCGTACGGTAATCAAGGTTGGCATGGTAATTTACAACGCAGAGATAGTAATAAACGAATAAGTAGAGCTGCATACGTAAAATATCGAATAGTTATACGTGATAATTTTAATATTTTTGTCATGGGAAGACGATTATTTCAGCAGTGGCTTGTAGATAGTTATGTTAAAATTGAGAAGGACCGAATTAATTATTGTAAACAGAATCAAAAACAATTACGAGCTGAGACATATCAAGGATTAATTGATTATTTAGCAAACGTTGCCAATAATAGCGACGCTCACATTGGAAAAATGGTTATACTTCCATCAACATTTGTAGGTTCACTGCGTAATATGTTGCAACATTATCAAGATGCGATGGCTATTGTTCGAAAGTATGGAAAACCAGATATTTTTATTACTATGACTTGTAATCCAAATTGGCGCGAAATCAGAGAGAATTTACTTCCGGGTCAACAACCTGCAGATGGGCCAGATATATGTGCTCGTGTATTTAATATAAAGAAAGATTATTTGATTGACGTTATCGTTAGACAAAAATTTTTTGGTGAAGTTTTAGCATATGTTTACGTAATAGAATTTCAAAAACGTGGATTACCACACATACATTTGTTGATTACATTAAAACGAAACTGTAAAATAGTAAATCCTGAAACAGTTGATAGATTTATCTCTGCGGAAATTCCTGATCCTAATGAAAATGAAAGTTTACACAATGTTGTTATGAAACATATGATTCATGGGCCATGTGGAGATTGGTGTCTAATAAATGATAAATGTTCGAAGCATTTTCCAAAACCATTTCGACCTGAGACGACTATGGATGAAGATGGTTATCCGCAATATCGTCGAAGAAATAATGGATTGCTATATGAAAGACCTGGGCGGTATGTTGTTGATAATCAATATGTTGTTCCATTTAATCCAATGCTCTTGCTTTTATTTAATAGCCATATTAATGTTGAAATAGTTACAAGCATACGATCTGTAAAATATTTGTATAAATATACATATTTATAAAGGTCATGACGCTGCATCCGTAATCATTGGAGAGAATATAGATAAAACAATAATTCATGACGAAATTCAAGATTTTATCGAAGCTCGTTATGTCGGGCCCGTGGAAGCATGTTGGCGCATTTTAAGCAAATCTTTGCAAGAAAAAAGTCACGCTATATTTCGTTTACCGGTTCATTTACCAAACGAACATAATGTAATAATCGATGAAAACGTTAATAATGATGCGATAAGATCTGCTGTAGAACGAGTAACAATGTTGTTAGATTATTTTGAGTTAAATTTTCGAGATGAGGAAGCAAAACAATATTTATATAGTGATATTCCATCTCATTATGTATTTAAAAAAGTTACAATTAATGGCAGAACTGTTAATCGTTGGGAGAAACGTCAAAGATACTTTAATTGTATTGGTCGTATGTATTCCGTCAGTCCGTCTCAGATAGAATTGTTTCATTTACGTATACTTTTATTACATGTTAGAGGAGCTACGGGCTTTCAAGAATTAAGAACAGTCAATAACGAAGTACATGAAACTTTCAGTGCCGCATGTTTAGCATTAGGACTCATAGAAGATGATGAAGAATGGTATCGTGCAATGAACGAAGCAAAAGTTTGGATGATGCCAAGACGACTTCGTAACTTGTTCGTACGAATTTTGATTCATTGTCAACCTGTTTATCCGAAAAAGTTATGGGACGAGTTTAAAAAAGATATGTCCGAAGATTATATAAGACGATTTGGACTTATAATGGGAATAAAGAAAGCTTACAATTATATTGAC
>NW_020213715.1:0-1008 GCF_003070985.1 Temnothorax curvispinosus | reverse complement strand
TCTGAAGCTGCTGCACGTTTTTAGCTAAAGCCTTTCCCAAGCCACTTTTCTGCGCTATTTTCTTTTCCAACTCCGCGGCTTCGTTACGGAAAACATCAATACAACTGGCATCATGCAAATCAATTTCATCTTTCAGTTCATTAATCAAATTAGTACATTCACTTTGTGTAGATCTTAGCTTGTGGACCGTCTTGGTTACATTATTCAATTCGAAAGTAGTGCGAATTATTTTTTCAAATATAGCGTTATATGCTGCGTTGGTTCCCTGTTTTTTGTTTTCAGTTATTTGAAAATATTCTTTCAGCATTTGCATTATTTTTATTATGTTTTATAGAAACATGAAGATATTTAGCGCGTGTACATCTTCCCTCATAAGACCTGTAATTTGGATTGGGGTAGAATGTGTATTCATGTAAAGTAAACGCTCTTTTGCAATTTTTTGGCACTTTTGACATGTCCGACATTATCTCGCAGGCTTCTTCACTTGTTAAAGAGCATAATTAATGAAAAGTTAACGGAAAGTTGACTTTTATAAGTCAATGAGTATATCCTTAATTTATTGTATTCTTCTTTGACTATATAGAAATCCTCCTTATAATTATTTTCAATGGTATCCAAGAGAATAGCTTTCATAAATAAATTATACTTTTCATCGGGTTTAGAAGTAATTAAAAATGTTCTTGAAACATCCTGATTTAAAACAGATATTGGATTATCAATCTGTATATTCATCGTCGTTATGATACTGTCCAATTCATCTTGTTTTGTAGAAACAATTTTTTCTTCCCATTTTTTAATCTTATATGACGAGGTATTTCCAATAGTACGTATAATTGTAATTGTGTCGCCATAAATGTCAGGCTTGTATTTAGTGTCTTTTTTTATTAACTAATGTTATAAATAATAACTTAAATTGAAATTAACTTTAACTTACTTATATTGTTAGATTAAAATCATCTTTGACTTATATTTTTACGTTAAAATTTGCTTTAATTTAAATTATTAAAT
>NW_020213714.1:0-2713 GCF_003070985.1 Temnothorax curvispinosus | reverse complement strand
TCTGGGGTTATCGGCGCGTTGTCATTTACGTTATTCGCGTCGTGGTTGCTATTTGTTGCTTCCGCCATCTCGATTACGTTCACGTGTCTCGGGGCAGAATAATACTCTTGCGGGTCAAATACGCTGCTATCATACGAGGTCAATGAGAACTCTCGTCTGTGTGTTCGCCTACTGGTCGTACTGTTCGCGTCTTCGGATTGTGCGTGCGCGTGTGAGGGGTGGAGTCTATTTTCGTCGGGGCAGTTATTTTGTCCTATTACTCTCGCGTCTAAAATTATAACGGAATCGTCGATTTGTTCGCGTTCGATTACGCTGTTCGGGTGTAATTCCGGTTCTGATTCGCTTTCGCTTGAGTAGTATTCGTCTAAATTTCTACGCACGGTTTCGCGATTATTGCTTACGCCTTCTTCGGTCGTTTGGGGCTTAACGGTCTATTTCTACGCGCTCGTCGTGACGTCTCGCTATGGAGCCACGATTGGTTTAGTTCCGCAGGTGGATTTTCGTTTTCTGACATTTACGGTGATTGCGCTTTACATAATTTGCTTAATCGACTTACATTACGGTCGCTAGTTGCATGTTGCTGGTCGGTGCTCGTGCCGCCTTATCTGTCGGTGAGCCTCCGTTGAGGTAGGTCGGCGCCTTCTCGGGTTACGCTGCTCGCTTGTCCCTCGTCGGCCACTACCGTGTTGTCCGCTGTTTTTGAATCTGGCTGCCTGTGTCTCCGTTGAGGATGTTGCACTGCCTCACTGATTCACTTATTTTTCTGTTTCAGCTGCCGTTCCCGTCCTGCCACTGGATCCCTCACGCTGCCACCATTTGTTGTGCCCCTTTTTGGGTACACTAGAATTCGGTCGTTCCAAGGAGGAGGCGGGATGGGTAACTGATAGAACACTCTTCGATAAACGGCACTTCGAATAAAGAATACTTTAATTGAATCTGCTTTACAGTTATTGTGTACAAGAATGCCCGTTACTGATCTGCTCCCGAACTCCGATTGCCCTCTCGTCTCCTGTTGTCGCTTCCTTTTTGAATCCTCGTCTTGTCCTTCAATATCGCTGAGTTGCTCGATCGTATCTGGGCCGATCGCGCAACTCATCTTTTACTGATTCGGCGTTGCGTAATTCTCTCGGGCTTTCGCGGTCGCGTTTCCTATTGTTATTCTTGGTCTTTCTTAATACTATTCTTATTTTATTATTACATTTTAATTGGGGCCGCAACATCGATGACAAAAAAATTATTGCAAAATAAAATAAAAACTACACTACACTAGCAAATAAAATCACAGAAATACATAAATCACAGAATCACAACACAATGGACAATATCATAAAATAATTAATTATTTTTGTTAACGATTCTTTCCAACAGATCTAAGAACCGGTCTTGTCTTGCCACAAATTTTTCATGCATTTTTTTCCTGTCTTCTTCGCTTTCTTGTGCAACTGTAAGAAGTTTTTCCAATGCAGTTTCTTCAACTATTTTCTGACCTGAAATAAGAGAGAAAACAAAGCTCAATTATATATAAAGGTGCATTCAGATCTTGGTAAGAAAGCAGAAAAGCAAAAAACCAAACAGAACTCGCGCTAGCAGTCAACAGTTTCTGCTTCTATTTTTAAACAGAAACTATCGACTACCAGCGCGCGTTCTGATTGACTTTTGCTTTTCTGGTTTTTGCTTTTTTGGTTTTTAATTTTCTGCCTAGGTTTGAATGCAACCTAATATATTACAAACAACTGTAAAATATATTTACGAAATCTTTTAGCTTGAGTATAAATCCAGCAATCGACACAGACGACAAGGTAAATTATTTCATCCTTGTTTAATATTCGACAACAACAAAGATAAAACGATTTCTGTGCCGTCTGTGTCGATTGCTAAAAAGCACCCATTTCTTAAACCTTCGTCACACGATGCTTTTTTGCTTGCTGGATTACTTGCAGGTTCCTATACTAATAAATCGGTAAACAGAATGATTATCACTCTGCCGATTCGCTAGCACAAGGCCTGCAAGCAATCCAGCAGGCAAAAAAGCATCGTGTGCTATAGAATTGTACTTACGCTTTCTAGGTCTTTCAGAAGTGCAAGGAGATGTAGATCTTGGAGTAGGAGAACCGTTATTAGAAAGAGAGCTAGTAGGGGACGGAATACTGTTGCAAGTATCCAACGTTAAAACTGGAGTCACCCATGGTTTTTGTCCAAATATTTCATCCATAATCTGCAAAATAATAGCTCACAATTACTATACTGAAAATCTATTGTATAAGGTACGTTACGTACATTATAGATTTTCAATATAATTTATGCTTCTATTAAAAGAAATTGTGAGAAAACGAACGCAAGCAACGTCTAATATCCAACGTCCAATGGTAGAGTTCATTCTAGAGTTTTTAGTAACATCTCTAAAAAATATCATGGATATATATTCCTACATCCATAGAAAATATACTCTTCGATTAGACATCGGACACAATCTGTATTGGGATTTTGTAACTCTTAACGACAGTTTTCGGTATCGTTGTGCAGGTATTACATATAGTAGAAAAGCTTCGCAACGACGTTAACTACATCCATAGTTGTCGGTAACGAGTTAGAGAATCCTGGCCCTGAACTCTTCATTATTCTTAAGTTTTACAATAAATAAATAGCAATTACTGTACCTTAAAGTAAGGCCAAGTGCGTCTGTTATTGCCACTTTTATTATTGTGATCTTGGC
>NW_020213713.1:0-2032 GCF_003070985.1 Temnothorax curvispinosus | reverse complement strand
AGTCGTCGGATGGGAGGCGTGAATTGCGAATGCACGCACTGCAAATTCGATTATCGCGCGAGGAAGAGAACCGACGAGTGGTCTGGAATAATGAACCAAGGTTAACCAAACGCAACTGAATCAACCAATAAATCGTGGCGTCAGCCGATAATAGAGCACTTGCGCGCGTCTGACGGCGATGACTAAAGTCTTTCGCTCGATTCTTCAGAGAACAGCCGATCGTTACCACCTTAACTTGGGTCGTTCAGGCACAAAGTGCAATTAAGCGCAATTATTTTACATGTAAAATAAGCAATCGAAGTGTGTCGTCACGTCCGCGATACTGATATAATACTGACGGCTGACAAATAATCGATATCGCTTGACGCCGTCTTTGAGAGAAATTAGTAGGGAAATTAAAGGAGACACCGATGATCGCGAGACGTTGTGAGTGAAAGAAGGTAATCGATTACTTGCTACACACCCTATATTAAACCTAGGGTATTAAAAAAAAGATTACAAGACTACGGACTCTTGTATAGCGCTCATTAAAAGAAGTGTAAAAATATCTAAGCAATATAGGTCAAGAAATTATAATTTCCATACGATTTTTTTCCCCCAAGTTGATTCCTTTAGTTATTTTGCATATAAAAGTATTAAGGCAAGATTGTCGACAAGTGGAGATTATCAGAGATACTTTATCCCGATAATATTCTGGAATATAAATGAATCGCGGTTGAAAAAAAAACAAACAAAAAAAAACATATGACTTCATGCAGAAATGCAAGTAAATCACCTGTGTTAACAAACCGAAAATCGCTTCTACCTTTGACAAGGTTAACTTTTCGACCAGATGACTAAATATTGTTTGCTCGCCTTAGTGAATACGGATAAAAAATCTTTTATCCTTTTTAACTCTACTTTAAGTCCTTTTTTCACGTGAATTTTCGGCAAGGAAATGTTACAGTAATAAAAAAAAACCGCGGAGCTATATTTCATCGTAATTCCCCGGCAAATGCGGTTTCATCGAAGGCAGAAAGTGTCACGAGCGGCATCATTTATTAGCGTCAGCCGCATAATCTCGCACGCATCTCGCAATTGCTCTCGCGATATCGTTACACGAGAGAAAAAAAATCAACAACTTTTGCGTTAATCGCTCTCGCGAATCTTGACGCGCTCAAGTACGATCGTCCCGCACGCAGATCGCGGCCTCGTGGTAGATAGCAATAATAATAAAGAAGAAATATAAAAAAAAAGAAAAACGAGAGTGACCGTACTTGCAAACTCCTGTCACGGCCTTCTAAAAGTCCGCCGTCGCTCGTCTAACGACGATCGACCGACGGTGATAGTACCGAGCAAACACCTGTACCCGCGGAGAGAGAGAGTGCGAGAGAGACGAAGCTCCCCCCTTCCTCACTTCGCTCGAAATTCCGAGCAAACAATTTTATGATTGTAAAGCGACGATAAAAGCGAACGGACGCCTCCGAATGTTGTAACGCGACGGAAGGCGCCATCGTTAAGATTCTATCGAAAAGAAATTAATTCCGCGAGCGGACGGGACATTGCGCAAGCGGTATCTTCCTCTCTTTCTCTCTCTCTCTTTCGAACGAGCGTGCATAAACGGTGGAAGAGAGAATTCACGAGTGTCCTGCGGGATAAAAAAGAAACGAGCGGCTCTCTTCGCGGAAAAAGTAGGAACTTTATGTCATCGTGCGAAGCGCGAGTAATCGGCGGGATACTTAATGCTCGCATCGCGCGGAAGATAGGATCGGTGACGAAAACATTTCGATTTACATCTAATTGACGTTTAATTTGCAATGCCACGGCGAAATGTGGACGCTGTAAGTGTTCACGAATTATATTCCAACACTCGATACGTAACGAAAGGACTAAAGATCGATTTCTCGTATCTCACGTAAGTTACGGAATAAAGAAACTTTCTTTCCTTCTGAGTCATTCGGCGCGCGTTGACGCAGACGGACGTCCTTTTCTTTAAATTAAAATTTACTGACGTTTCATTTCGATATATTATTGTCGGAATTATCGGCCGCAA
>NW_020213712.1:0-2379 GCF_003070985.1 Temnothorax curvispinosus | reverse complement strand
CGATTTTCAAACGTGAGAGATTTTCAGAAATTCAAGAAATGCTACATTTTCCACTTTATAAATCATCATTTCCATATAATTTGCACGAGCTTTGCAATCCATCATAATTGATTTCCGTCTTGTATCTTCCCGCTTTGCAAAATTAGTGCTAAATGCATATTCCAGTCAATAACAATTTATTTTTAACAGCAAGATTATAGATCTGGATTACCTACATATTAATCACACAGTTGATTCATTCGGGGGGAAGAACCGTAAAATCTCCGTGACGAATGGGAAAAAAGAGCTGTAGCTAAATGCGCTTGTAAAAAGTGTTGTTCTCATTGCTTCAATTTTTTGCAGAACTGAAAGAAGCACTGGTCATGCTTGAGCCGTTCGTTTGGAAAATAGAATTAAAAAACAGTATACAGATACCCAGGATGAACGCCTTGATTGAAGCGACGCACATGTAAGTGAAACGTAATTCTAGGTCTAGCTAATCGTGCATTATAATTAAGTATCGAATCTGTTATCTGTTATCTGTTAACCTATTATTTTGGAAAGATCCTGTTTATGCGTTTCCTATTGATTCAGAACCAGATGTATCGGATCAGCCGCACTCACTCTGGCGTACATAGCGCGGGGTGTAGCGGATTGCTTCTATTTAGATATTCAACTTAGACCCTGGGATGTGGCGGCAGGAACGCTGATTTTACGCGAAGCGGGTGGAACTATTATAGATACGAAGGGTACGGTAACACGAACGACAGATTAATAACCAAATATCACTATAGCTAAATTTTACGACTTTCCTTCCACCGATCACGAACATATGAAAACTTTCTGAAAAATTTATCTCTGAAATACTCATACTTAATTTACTACAAAAATTACAACTAAATAATATTAACAAAATTGGCTCAAACTATAAAATAATTATAAATAAATATACCATACATATGTATTAAAATACTTTCATTATGATGAACAAGAGAACACACTTCAAATAATCACTGTATATAATCAGAAATTTCAGATTGAATTATCAGAATCAGAAGCAGAATAAAAATCAGAATCAAAACAGCGATTTCTTATTGCAGAATAATATATAATTTTAAACAAAAGGAAAATAAGCGCAAAAATCGATGCTGTCCAGTTATTAAAAGATTAATTATGACCATCTTTACAGGTGGTGTTTACAATATTATGAAGCCGAATACTATCGCAGCGTCAAACGAAACTCTAGCACGAAAAATATCTAAATTAGTCATCGACACTGATTTAAAAACGCAAAGGAAAAGACTCCAGAGAACCTCAGACGCAAAGCAATGACTCATGCTAATTGATTTAAGAGCTGAGTGTAAAACAGCAGGAGGTGTGTCCCAGCAACTTGTATTTATCACGTAATACGAGCAAATTACCTATAAAAATCAGTTTAGAAAAGTTTCCGTTAAAAAGTCCCATTGACGCATTTACAGTCGTTATACGAAGTCAATCCCATTGCGTTAACCAGTGTGCCATCACAATGTGAAATGAAAAGCTTCCTTTCGATCGATTTCCCCGTCGTTGTTTATAAATAAAACAAAATTATTGTAAAGCGCAATTTACTGTCAAAATCATTACGAACCTTTGGCATCCATCGTATTAACGCACTGCGAAGATATATTGATAATATAACAATATAAATTTTACAACAATAAAATTCGTCCCTAGAACCGTATTTTACATCAAAACAACGTTCCGGCATATTATCGATATAATTTTTCGTTAAGGATTACGCAGCTTAAGATTAAAATTTTACACCGTACAAATTTTACAAATTTATGGTATTTGGTGAGTGTAATAAATGTCGGTATCATCAGTACTTACAACGTACTGATATAATATAAAATGTGATATTAAATTTATAAAATGACTGCTTTAATTTGTTTTGTCACACAATGTCATAACGGGTGTGTAAAACAAATTATTTATTCACAAACTAGAAAGAGAACGTAAATCATAGGCAGCACACATCATACATAAATGACTATGCGTGTTATACAAGATTAGTTATTTTCTTTTGCGAAAAAATTTATAACAGACATAACATATCTACAGGTATAATTTGCGCTTTATTACTACCAAAATTTACATTTAATTTATTTTTCATTTTAGTAAAATTTTTTTTCAATAGTTTTCTACTTTCAATAGTTTTATACTTGATAAAATTTCTGACCGTTTAAGTAAATTACTAATAAATTTACATATCTTATTATGTAAATTTTGCGCGTTAATTGCCTCGATCTATCGCTGTCATCGCAACTGAGAAAATCACGCACGCACAATAACTACCTTACTATCTAAAATATCTCCTGGGCTGCGAAAGTTTATGTGTTATTAAAAACTTGTAATTTTTTA
>NW_020213711.1:0-4904 GCF_003070985.1 Temnothorax curvispinosus | reverse complement strand
CGTTCACACAACATTTCACCCAGATCACACATTACCGCATACGCTCTTTGACAATTGTACTGCACCACATTTATACTCGAGACACCCTGCGGGTCCTGCCTAGCCATGGTCAATGGTGCCCGCATACCTGTCCCTGGCTATCTTATACGAGGGGCACCCCACATCATTAACCGCGTGACTCGCCGGCCGCCCTCGTCTTTTGCAGACCGCGCATACTTTCGGCCCTGTCGCGTTTGGACACTTGTCCTGTCGATGGCCGTCGAGGCCGCAGTGGGAACAGGTATCATTCGCCGCTTTACAATATTTTGCGACATGACCTAGATCCAGACATCTATAGCATCTGGTCAACGACGTAAAGTTCGCGACCCTACAGCTCCTCCAACCTACATAGATACGCGACGCCTTCTTAAACCTGTCGCGCATACCAGGCGTCACTTCTACTACCCAGTTTACCGTCTCTTCGTCGCCTTTACCCAGCTTAAATCTGAATACGACTTCCTCTAAATATGTTCTCTCTCCTATCCCTTGGAGGAGCTCCGGGTTTTGCCTAGCTATCGCTTGGCGGACACCATCGACCTCCAACCCCCTGGGCACGTCATACAAAATGATACGGGGCTTTCTGGCCGTCGGCAGAGCCGCCGTAAGCCCCTTCTCCCTAATGGCCTGATTGGCGACTAACTTATCCACATCCTCTTTCGCATGTGCCTGTACTATGACTCTGCCGTCCCTGGTCTTTCTAACATTTTTAATCCTAATGTTAGACGCTACCGGATCAATCGCCTCCAGCAGCGTCTTTCTCACCTCGTCCACCGATCTACCTTTTTCGGCCTTACTGGCCACGACCACCGAGTAATCCCTATCTCGTGGCCTTGCCTTGCTCGGTTCCGGCACCGCATAGGCCCCCGCCTCGGTCCTGCGACGAGGCTCCTTCTGCCTGTTCACCACATCGGCAAACGTCGCTGGCGGTGGTCGGTTCGCCTCCGACCTCTCCGCCAGACGACCCCTCAAGAAGGTGTTTTCACACCCCAGCTGCATGACCAGCTTGTTGGTCTCGCTGAACAGCGCGGAGACCTTTTGTGCCGCTGTCTTGTTGAACTTCGCATTGGGGTCCGACAAAATGCACTCCAACTTGAGTCTGATGTCATGCATCGTTTCAGCAGCCATCATCTCCCTTTTCGCCGCACCGTCCCGAACAAAGACGTCGTCGTCATCAGACTCGCTGTCTTTCGCGTTCTCGTTGTCACCCAGCATGGGCAAGACCGAGTTTGCCCGCTGTTGGCCGGTCTCTCTGGCCATCCCTCCTCCTACAACCTCAGTTGACTCGCTCTGCGTGTCCCTAACCGATGTCTGAGAGCCAGGCGGGCTCCTCCTCAACTTCCCACTACGTGGGAACGTACGTTGAAGGGGATCACCCACCAAACTCTCATCGTCCGTCCCTGTCTTGTCTAATGTCTGCGTATTCGCCCACTTCTTTAGTTCGTGCGTGGGTGTCTTATCCGCGACCTTAACGTCAACTTTAGACAGTGCCACCGACACTGCTTTCGTGATCGCTTTCTGTCCAGACACCTTGTCGCTGCCTGTCACCGTCTTTGTCACAGTCTTATCCGTAGCCTTGTCCATTTCCGTTTTAGCTTTTTTGTCAACAGTTTTTTGTCCGTCCGGGTTGGGGGTGTTTTTGGTGGTCTTCATAATGCATGTACTCAGAATGTTACGACGGTTCGGCCATCATGGCAGCCCATACGCGTATGGGCATCTATCCCCGCCGTTTCAAAGCCCTAGTTAAACTGCATGAAAACTGAGAAGCAGCTTGTCGGGTGATCAACCCTATTCATGCAGACGTGACTCTATAAAAAGGTTATGTAATTTGATGCTAAAGGTTTAACGTCACCCCTACTGATTGAGCACGTATGCTCCGAGACACCGCCCACTCAAAGTTCGGGCTAGACGTTGCCAGTGTATCTTCCCACTAGCAGGATATGAGGAAATAGTGATCAGCTAATCCTCCACACATGCGCCCGGGGGGGCCAACTTCAACTCCCGAATAGGCTCCGCCCGGATACGGACAGCGGTTCTTCCACATTGAACATGCGGTTTCACATGGACTTTACTGGCACTGGGCCAGAACTTACCATTTATTACGCCGCAGAGGTCAGGTACTAACATGACCGCATCCTACGGTCGTGGGGTCTACTACTCCCCACTTAGTTAGTCTTCGAAAAATATCCATCGACACCCGACCGCATCTCTGACACCCGACGGTTACAATTACAGACACGCAAACAAACATCGACACGCACACACTCACACCCCCCCCAGAACCCCCGCACCCCCTCCGGAAAGAGCCGGTAGCAGCCCGAAGGCCCGCTGGCCGGGAGAAGCCCGCGTATCGCCTTAACTCCGTTGGCCTACGACGGCTAAGGCCAAAGCCCGAGCCAAATCATAGTTACCGGTGGGAACCACGATGGAGGTGGAGTTCGGCTTGACTGTGATAGGCTAAGTGCTGCGGCACAGCATGTATTGCGCTTCAACAGTCCTGTAGAACATGACTTTATACGACCCGAAGAAGATCGCCGACCTCAAAAGATCGGCGCCGCGTGTTGCTTTAGGTGGTGTTCAGCAATCAGACCTAAAGTTTTCCGCGGCGCGTTGCTTCCGGCGGCGAGTAGCTCAGCCGCGTGTTGCTTTGCGGGCAGACACGCGGCGTGTTGCTTCCGCTGACGACGGTCACTCAGCGGCGTGTTGCTTTGTGGGCACTCACGCGGCGTGTTGCTTCCGTTGATGGCAGAGTCGCCGCCGACGGCAACACCCACGAGGAAACCAAGTTCGCCCGCGGCGCGTCACTCCGAGTCCGACGACTCGCGATGCCAAGTTTTTTCTAGGCGTGTTGCTTTACAAAAGCAACTAAACCGAACTGAGTACGACGACTCATTCTACTAAGTTTTCCGCGGCGTGTTGCTTTCTAAAAATCCGTCGGGGGTTGTCACCCACCGTTCAAATAACACCTAAGTGTTATGACGCCCTACTCTCCCGCCGTGCGTGGCGCAACACAGCAGGAGAGCAGAACGCCCTTGGACCGTCTCTCACTCGCAACACTGCCGGGACGGGCCAGCTAGCTCTCCGGGTACGCCACGTCTCAAGAGAGACACCCAGAGGCTCCACTGAGCCCTTTTACCCCATTTTGGGATCACCAGACAGATATGCGAGCGCGCCTAGAGGACGGCCCGTGCATCACGAGCTGACCGGCATGATCGGGTCACAGGCGAGTGACTCCGACCATAAACCGTCGCCCGAGTAGTTATCCCTGTACTTACAAAGCAGCAACACGCCGCATTTCTTTATTTCACTCAGCACGTGGGCGCCGAAGCGCTTTGCCACTGTGAGCACTGTTCCCTGAAAGTGCTATTCCCGTAAGTCATGTCTACTCTCACCGAGTAAATAGGGACAGTGGGAATCTCGTTAATCCATTCATGCGCGTCACTAATTAGATGACGAGGCATTTGGCTACTGTTAAGATAGTCATAGTTACGACCGCACCGGGGGGTCTGGGGGGGCGGTTAGCCCCCCCAGAATCCTCCCGTGGTCGGAGTGCAATCAACGTCAGCAGTACTTCCCTTCACGCTAGAATCGGAGCCGACACCGGGGATTTCCCCCTTACAGAGCCCATACCTGACGATTACGTACTCCCGGACAAGCCGACCCTTCAAACGTAGGGGTACGGTTTCCCGTAACGCACATATGACTCACTATTGTACCTGTGGTGTTCCCCAGGTAGCAGGGTATCCTGCAGCGAGCATGACCTACTCGGATTAGATCAGCTCCACTGACAGGACCGGGGTGCCAAGGCACCCCACTAACAGGTAATGCGCAACATGAGCTTCATAGCGCTAACCCACACTAGGCCCTCTATGCCGCTCACTCGGCTATGCGAAACCTCTGCCCCTACGAGTCCGACACCATCTGGTAGGGCACCGGTAGCCTCCCGGTGGGGCTCCCTACCCCCGTAGTACTCGTGTCGAGCGATCTTAGCTCACGTTTGACGAGTTGCCGTCGCTGGTGCCATGCCACCAGCTACCACGTAATCGCACGAGTCACCCCGTACTGTTAACGCGTCGCTCATCGGTTGCCCGGGGATCCGGGATTCGGCAGCAGTCGACGCGCCTTAGGAATATACGACACGTGGTGCGCCATATACCCCGCTCGTATTGGGCACCTCCCACGCACGAGCACGCCGCGCTCGCCTCGCGAAACGCTACCCTGTTCAGTACTACCGGCTGCATCCGTTACCCAGCTACCTGGGATTGGGCAGCAGCCCAGCAGTTTTATGGGTAAAGGGCACAGGGTGCACCGTTTACCCGCGCTTGCTTGAATTTCTTCACGTTGACATTCAGAGCACTGGGCAGAAATCACATTGACCGAGCGTGGCTGAGCGGAGAGGCAAGGGGAGAGAAGAAGTAGGCGTAGCTCTCGAAAATTGCCTTGAATGTGCAACTAATTGCGGTCACTTTAAAGTTTCAAGGTTTTTATCTGTACTGTACCGTTATTTATCTGTAATGTACTATACATACAGATTAATGTCAGCATAATTACGGATTATTACTTGCATATTGACGAACTTATTAGATATTTCTGCATACAGGATGATAAGAAAATTACTTTGAAGCTTTATCTTATTTGTCTGAGATTGTTTGCTGTAGGGGAGACTGGGGCTGGTTGTTACAGGGGTAGGTTGTTACAGTGCCAATGGTAGCTAAACCGGAAACGCTATTGTAACGTTAGAAAGAGATAAATGATCACGCCAGTGTCGGCCGACATACCGCGCGAGTTAGTGGCGCTGGCGTTCTTGTGAGAGGAGCCCGGACAAGCAGCCGTAAAAAACGCAGATTTGTAACATTTTCATTTTTTAG
>NW_020213710.1:0-1602 GCF_003070985.1 Temnothorax curvispinosus | reverse complement strand
GATTTTCCTTCGCGTAAATGGGATTTTGTAGTAACTTATGATAATTTACTCCGCGTAAACGAGTGAATTATCGTAAGTTACTACAGAAGTAACGCTCGCGTAAACGTAGTATCACTTTGCTTGTCGCGATTGCGAACGATTTTTTCATGTAAACGGGATTTTCCTTCGCGTAAATGGGACAGTCAAGTTTACTGAAATTTCTATAACTCAAGAACTGATTAACCAAATTTTAAAGAATTGTATATAAAATAGGGGTAGAAAAAACTGAAAAATATAATAGAATTAGAAATAGATCGATATCTCAAATATTGAGAAAGCTACAGCGTAAAATATGCTTTTCTGAAAAATAAAAATCTCCTTAAAATCCATACCGGTCGACGGATTTTAATAAAATTAGAGGAGGACATACTTTCTATGATACTCTATTTGGTGTGCAAAACTTCAACCCGGTATCTAAAAATTTGTAGAAGTAGATACGTGTACAAAAATCCATACGCACACACACACACACACACACACATACATACATACTTCTGGACATTTTCTACTAATACGTTTTCTCGACATTTTGGAACATTCTAAACCTATTTCCTTTAAAATCTCGAAAAAAAAAAAAATGTTTACCATCACAAAGCTTCCTCTATGAGGAAGCAAAATTAAATTTATTAATTCTTCTCAATTGACTTCTGACACTTTAATAATGGTTCCTTTAGTCCTTTATGAATATTCAAATAAATTGTCAGAAGTGCTATGAAATATGTACGGTGTGAAAATCAAGAGAAAAGCGATCGGTCCACTGGGCGCTGCGCCGCGCGCCGAAAGACGCTCTCGCACTTTGCACCCGATTTTCTCACGATCGCTTCCACTTTGCCTTCTGACACTTTGCACTTAGTTTATTTTATACGTAAACAATACAAATGCAAATTGTCAGAAGTACTTCTTAATATGTAAATTTTTCGAGATTTTTCGCAACTTTGGCAGCTTCTGACAACCTTTTAGCTTCTACTTACTCTTCTGACAATTTTTTTCCTGCTTTTTCTCATACTCCTCGATACCTATGCAAATTTTCAGCCGTGCCGATCGACAGTTTTTTTTGTTGGAAAAATTACACGTTTGATCGCCCGCCCACCCACTTAGCTTCCAGTCCGCCTTCTGACGGTCGGGCTTTCGCTTTGCCGGCAGCAATCGAACCTTTTCCAGGTAAAATATTTCATGGACCATGTTGCTTTTTCTGTTGCCAGCTCTTAGACTATTATGTTCTGAAACGTCGAAATATCGCATTGAAAATAACGAGGAATATTCATAATTACATTTAAAAAATTGTGCAAATTAGAAATTTGCACATGCATGGCTTTCTCATAGAGGAAGCTTTAACTTCCGCAAATTTGGAGATATCGATCTGTTTCTAATTTTATTATATTTTTCAGTCTTTTCTACCATTATTTCATATATAATTCTTTAAGATTTGGTTGATTAGACCCAATTTTATACGCGATCAAAGGTCCATAATTTTGATTGCATATAAAGCTAAGTCTAATCAACCGAATTTAAAAAAATTAAATCATAAAAATGGACTCGTGAAAATGTCAAACAGTTAAAAAC
>NW_020213709.1:0-25819 GCF_003070985.1 Temnothorax curvispinosus | reverse complement strand
AGATGTTTCCTCGATACGCCGGCGAGTAACTTTTTTAGTTTCCGTTTGGTTTTGCAATGTGAAAAATGCTAAAGCAGGATAGCGGTTTTTTGATTAAAAAGCTTCGGCTCTCTCGGACCATGAGTCACTATTTCTGATTTTTACCAATTTCAACATTCCGCTGAAAACGTGAAAATTGAATACATTTTTAACTAGCACTTAACAGATGCTACTACTTAATATTACCATTATTAATTAATTAGATTAAATACTATTTATTTGGATACTATTATAGTTTTGCGACTTATGTAGATAATATGTCATAATGTTTAATTAATCTTTAGGTTATGAAGAACAAGTAAAAAACGATTGATACAACCGATCAGAATCAGCAGAATCTATTTATCGTAACAATTGTATTATATGTCAAATGCATAATATATTAATATATATTTTATATAATAAACAAGATCTATATTATAGACTATGTAATCTATTGAGCTAGGCTAATCTATTAGATTTATAAAACTATCTAGTACGCTTTATCGTAAATTTATTATTTTTCTTTTTCTTTATACGGAAGATGTGTAGCTAAGTGCTCACAAATGACGTTCAATAATAACAGAAACGGATGAGTAATAAAATATCGCCGCGATTCCGCAAACCGACATTATGAACGGAGAGTTAATTTTCCGTTCTACAATTGCATTGCATTTACCGCCGCCATTAGCTCGATTGACCTAAATATAAGTCTATTATAAATCGCTATAGCGGGACGCGAGCCCGGTGCGGAAACGCGCAAAGGCAACCGTGCGCGGCGAAACAAAATTACAACGGCAACTAATATCTCCCCGCGTCGGCCATGAAAGTCCATTTAAAGTTAAAACAAAGTTAAAACAAGCGGCTGCCGCCGCTTGGTGGTGGGACTTGGCACGTTGGCACGCCGGACCCGGATTAGAAATTAAAGAAGGAAAACTGTCGAGGGGGGTGGCGGAGACGAGCGAATCGCAGCTATTTACGAAATTATTCAGGGTTCTCGCTTACAGAAGGGATATTAACATTCCGGCCACGTAGACTACCCTCAACGGAGGGCGCGTTTCTTTTCTTCGACGGACATTGCGATCGGGAGGCACGCACGAACGCTCATATCGATCTACGAAATCCACTTGAGAGATCCTTCAGAATTGATCAACTCGTCAGCAGGTTCGCTATTCTTCAAAGGACCCAAAAAAGAGACCGTAGAAATGAAAGGAGAGAGAAAGATAAAATTTAAAAATAAACATTACAAGTATATTAAGGAATAAAAATTTTACGTGAACTTAAAGAGTCAGTGATAGAAGCGAAATATTCTTGCCATATTGAAATATATGCTTTTTCCATCTCATATTTATATAGGAAAAATCTTTCGGCGCGAAGGTACATATAAGTCAGTGCCGCAATCGAAAACACGCGTTCGACGTGGATGTAAATTTCGATGCGGTACGGAAACGTTCCATCCGCGGCTCTGGCGTTAAGGGATTATAGTTTATAGGGAAAGGGACCGAGAGAGGGCCCGAAGGAAAATCACTCCGACATCGTGTCGATGCGCACGAGGGATTTGAAAGCCGTGAATTTCCATTTCGTCTCGTCGCTCGGATCGTCGTTACGCCTCAACGCACCGCGATGCGGCCGAACTCGATGGATGCGATACAAAGAGAGAGCGAGAGAGAGAGAGTCAAGGGGAGACAATTACACCGATTGGAGGGCATAAAAATGCATGAAGTCACAGTCGAATTCCTTGGAATTTCGCGAAGCAATGACGTTACTGATATCTTTTCTCTCTCTTGCACGCCGAGAACGCCGAGCTTCTTTCAAGCGCATCTAGCGTCGTCTATACGTTTACATAGATCGATTTTTGCAGAAGGTACTTCTGTGAGGAATAGCGTAAAATAGCATCGTGCTGTGCATAGCGATGCAACGCGCGATTCCAGCTTTCGTAGCAACATCACATGGGATATTGCTAGTAACGAGTTGTATTGCTTTAACGTGACCACATATTTCTAGTAGATGATAAAGAGAGACGTTTTTAATAGTATTGATTTAACGAATGTATAATAAAAAATAAGAAGTGTACAACGAAAAAAGTATAGTAATCAGATATAAGTTATTGCCATAATTAATCACGAGAGAAATTGTTTTAATGAGAGATATTTTTAATAAATAAAAATTACAATGCGAAATTGTCGAGTTTCTGAGCGAGGATGTTGTAAGGCTTGCAATGCAAACGCGTACCGTATTACATTACTCATCCGGGGCGCGATGAATCAAAAAGGACGCGATGACGCGAAACGATGCGTTTTTAGATTAATAGCGGTCGTTCCTCTGCTGTTGGATGAAATTACGATTCGGACAGGGCGTATCGCGTTGCTACCGCGCGGCGAAAGCACCACTTCATCATACTTCGTCGATCCCGGCGATTTGGATCAGTGCTGAAAATACTGAGATGCCGTGGAAGTTTTACCTCCGATTTTTCCTCTTTTTTTTTCATAGGTCGTAACGTCTTTATCGCGCGAACTCTAGTTCGCGGAGACTCGCGTTCTTTTTCTTTTTTAACGGTTTTGACGGCTCAGCGTGTTTTTACTTCCTACGTCGAACAGATATGTCAGGAACTGACTTATCAATGTTCCGTGCAATACGTCGCCGGTTCAATCGACCGTTACGAGTGTCTCAATAAGGTCAAATGTCGTTATTGCGGCGACATGGGTGTGAAAGGTAACACAAAACGCACGTCAATTACCTGATAAATTCTTAAACTACGGGTACTCGAAATTTTAGAGAAAGAATCGACTTTGAGTTGATTAAAGAACTTATAATTCAAATTAATTAAAAGACACTTAACACATAATTTAGAAGTAAATTTTTACTAACTCTTATTACAATCTTGTTATAATCTTAATTTTAAATGTAAATTTTAATTATAATATTAATTAAAGGAGGATATAATATGTCAATTATAATTTTAAGTAAAGGAAAAAAACATATTTTTCTTAACATTGAATAATCTAATTCCAACATGAATTGCGCATACTTTGTCCCGTAGTCTTTTTATTCTAGAGTTGAAATTGGTGATTTCGTATAATAAAACATTTATGATATATTAAGTAATATTCTCGTTCAAAAGAAGTGGCATCACGTGCGAACGCAGCGTGATCAATGCTACCAATTGTCTGCAGATTACGGGGAAGATTCTTAGCCGGGGTGGTGAATTCACATTGCGAGCGCGGAATTGAATTCGATGGTGGTTTTCGAGTCTCTCATATATGTATGAGAAACGAACACACAACGGGATGTAGCGCGGCGATTATTAGCCGTGAATACCGACGATGCGACGCGGAGAAACTGCACGTCGATGCGGGGAAGGTAGACAGTGAGATCCCATCCTCCTGAGCAATGCGCGCCCGGATAATATGATCCTTTCGTCGGGAGGAGAGCGCGAGTGCGAGAAGGCAAGCACCAAACCGCTACCGCGCCCCGCTCACGAGCATTCAACCCCGGTATCCGCTGCGCATCGCCTTGCAGCTCGATCTCCGTGTAACGTCGTTACCCGAGAACTCCCCGAAGACGAGAGACGAATGCCGCTAAGCGTGACGCGCCGGAGCTGATACGTGCCGGCGTGTGTCGCTCTTTCCGATAATTACATCTTCGTTAGCAGTCGGCGTGAAGAGACGACGGCATCGACGAGACTGGCGGTGGAGGGCGGGGGGCTGGCAGGAGGAGATATAGGAAGAGGAGGCGGATTGCCGTTTTAAGGGCGCGCTAATGTAATGTAACTTCGGCAGGTGGTGCACACGCACTTTATCCGGCGCTACGTAGATATCGACGTCGCTCGGGACGCGTCAGAGTACGGGACACTCTTATCTCTTTGGTAATTACGGTGTTCGCCATTTGGCGCGCGAGCGATGCATCACGGTGATGTAACGCGATCGGCGGGTGGTTCAATACTTATAAGATTTCCCGGCGCATTTCTCCGTACGTTATCCTGAAACTTCGCCTATCCGAGACGCATCTCATCCCCGGCATAGCACGACGTTCCCCCTCGGACTTATTTTAATCGACGATTTGATGCAAACTCACCGCGCCGCCGACTTACGCGCCGAGTTTCCCCGCGCGGCTTTTTGTTGCTCGCGTCGCTGCTTAGAATTAAGCAGAACTTTGATAAAGTTGCAGCAACTTCGTTACAGCGTCGAGTGCATTTGGCATGTTCGGGACGATATAACTCGCCTCTCTGAGGAAGACAATTTGATCAAGCGCTATTTACGGCTAAATGGTGGAGTAATTAATAATATAATGGCGTGCCTCCGAAACAGGGTTCTGTTTCCAGATGATTAGGGACATAAAAATTAAGGAGATATTCCCACATAAAAACTTGGTTTTTGATTATAAATATTATAATTTTCTATTTTTTATTTATAGATATGTATATCTTTTTTATATAAAAATGTTATAAAATTATAAAAAAGTTACTTGAAAATTGATGATATAATTTAGAACATCTATTAATTATTTTATTAATTTTTTACAATATTTTTCTTTCTAACGGTATTGTCATTATCGTCAGTATTATTTATGAACCTCGGCAATTTATATTTTTATATACATAATAGAATAAACAACTATAATAATATTAGTGAGGATACAGTAATTCGGAGGTTACACGAGTTTCTGTATCAAGTGAATATTCGTGATTATCTATGGGAATATCTACGCTGCCAAGGTACACATGCTTCTGATCCCAGGCAAACATCAGGCTAGTTTAATATCACACCTCTGGTGATGCGACTTCAAGTTCGGCGGGTTGATCTCAAGATCCCAGGGAATTCCCTAAGTAATTTGTAGATGCGCCGAGTACTCAGAATTATATCAATCCTTTCCGCGGTTCAAGTTTCGCGTGCGTGATGTACGGTAATTGGCGGAGCCGAATCGTCACGTCGCGGTAACTTGACGCCTGCGGACAAGTGGGGTACGATGTGCAATTCAGAGAAGAATAGTAATGTACGCGGTGCGACGGAGACACGCGGCGGATGCATGCGCGTACATCTTTCTTCAGCCCCGATCTCTTTCCATGCGCTCCGGCCTCCGGGCCTTCGGTCTCCCTTCCGACCCTATCCCCCCTTTGGTCTACGACATTAATGTAAAGCGAGGACATGCGGCGGCGACGCCGGCGACGGCGATGGCACGACCCCGTCGTGGACCACCCCGAGGATGCTTCTTGCAAGAATAAGAGAACAGGATCGCTGGGGATGTCCCGGGATTCTGTCCTCTATCGATCTCCCGCGTATATAGACACTAACTTGTGCCCTCCGCAAGCCGTGCTATGTATCTGCCATATATACATATACCGCCTCTCTCTCTCTCAATCTCCTTCTCTGTCTCACCTTCGTTCCCCCTTTGCTCCTTTCCTCTCTCGGTTTCTCCCTTTCTCGCCCCCCTTCCGCGGAGGTCCTCTCTATCTCCCTCTCGTCTATCCGTTCGCGACCACCCCCGTTCTCGCTCCCTCTCAGGTCCGGCGAGTTCCCAACACGCATACAGAAGCCCGAAGTTTGCACTCGTGTTTGTGTTGCGCCACCCCCGACCGCCACCGTCGACGCCGCCACCGCCACCCATCGCGGCCCCCTGTGTGTCGGTGGTACGTGTCTGCGGGGGAGACCGCGCATAGCCGCGCTCACCGCTAAAGAATGTGTTAGATGCACATAAGCGGCGCGTCGCGTGCACACACATATAGGGATAGACGCCGGGCCTTGTCCCCTTTGTGTTTACCGCATTATCGAGAGGCGCGACCCCCGCCTGTGTTTCCCGCAAGTCCATCAAATCCCGAATGTCATCGCGAAATTTCAACGCTAGCCCCTCGCGTATACAAACTTGTGCTGCTATAGATAAAGGGATGTGACAGAACGAAATGTATATACGCAAATAGGATTATTACTACACTGCTTGCGCATACTTCGCGACTGAGTACGCGACGTCAAAGTAGGGAGAGGCATTTGTATAAACGAAGAACGAAAGTCCGAAATTTTCAGCACCATCATCTGGCACTGACTCCCTCGCGTACTCGAAGAAGGAGGATGTTAGAAAATATAATAAGGGAGGAAAGCACAGTGACGGGAAGTAAGTTATGAAGATAGAAATGAAGAACGTCCAATATTTTCTCTCTAATATTACGAGGATCCATTTTCAACGAATATGGTTGTCAGTAGTTTTTCCCCCTTTTCATTATAACTGTTTCAGAAGCCTTCGCCTAAATAAGTACTGACTACTGCGTCGTGTTATACATTCTCGTGTCTACGAATTTTGTGAGCAATGGCTCGTCGACCGACGAGCGCGACGCCGAACAAAATTGGGACCGTGTCGTTTCTCGTGCACACGTGTGTGCACGTGTATCCGAATAAGTGGTAAATCCGGCTATTTCCATATTACTCTCCCTATGTACCGACATCGATAAATATTCGACCGCGCTCGGATGCGACCTCGTCGGTTTTATTTTTATTCATTTTCCCCCTTTTTCCCTTTTTCTTCGAAGTACACCAGCGCTCGCGCGTCGCTTTTGTCCTCTTTCTTCGGACTTTTCGTTGCTATGCAGAACCAAGCATCGATGCAGTGTCGTTTTGTTTTGCATGCAAAGTACGCAAAACAAGTAATTCATAATCTGCAAATATTACTCCCACATAGGACAAACAGATGTGCCATTATTCACAAATAATTAAAATTCCATAGAAATTAAGATATTGCGGTATCTTATGAATTGATGAATATTATAAAAAAAAAATAACAGTTTTACATTAGAGAGAAAATACTTTCTCTATTTACATATCATTAATAATTGATATACAAAATTAACAAAACTTTTATATTTATTTATTCAATCGGTATAACACAAAAATCAAATTGTTTTGTTTTTAGTCGGGAAACCTGGGGCATAAGGTTTAAACAAGTTTAAAATATATTAAAAATAAATTAATGAACTTGGTTTGCAAGTGCAAAATATTCTTTGAAATATCCACTATAAGAAAAACACCAGTTTTACTGTGAAAGAATGGTTAAAATTTTTAAAAGGACGAATTTATATTGTTTTATTCCTCTATATCTGAAAAAGTCGTTATTTTAATATTCCTGCTTTGCTTCTACTGTAATAAGTATAATAATACAGAAAATATCACATTATTTCAATCTCTCTGGCGCTCGAGTCCGATAATTCGATTACAGAAGATTACTGAAATCGTCGTAACAATTATCTTGCCATTCACATTAATTGCGTAGATAATGTTTTAAAAGCGTATGTAACAGCGCAATTAATTATCTTATTAACTTCTCTGTGACAATATAATTCTACATGATTACATGATTACATTAATTATCTATTAATTAACTTTTAGTACAATATTTTATATATAACGATTATCCTCTTGTGCTGAATCATTTTCCTGTTTATTAGTGATGTTAAATAATCTTTCTGCTAGACGTTTGACAATAAAAATTTCTTTTTTTTATCACGACAGTTTAAGTCTTTTTATTTACGCTGATTTTGATTGCGCAAGGATTGCTAATCAACAAATTATATTATATAAAAATTATATATCAGATATTTGATCCTTTCATTATTTATATGTTCAAATTTGAAATTGAGATTCTGTGTATGTATACATAAATTCGATTAACAGCTAAACGGTCGTGTGTGAATTATATTCATCGAATCAGAGGTTTTAGTTAATTATATATCAGCGAAATTGGCAGATTTGTAAGTTAAATAATATTAAATGATTTCTCCATCCGATTCTGTGTTATCCGCAAGCTGGATAATTTCCGTACGTAATTAAATGAAGCGCAAAAATATAGATAAATGAAATTGAATAAAATATCATGTCCGTTGTAGTCAAGGGAAATATATGCGGACCCGTCTTTATTCCAGAGCGAGATAATACAGTTTCGATTTATCGGGAAGGATTATTACGGGCATAATTGTCTATTAATATCGACATTAATTATCATTTGTACGCCGTTACGTGTATGACCAGTGTCGTACACGAGATACGCGGGATTTGCGGCTGTATATATATTTTTTTTATCGACACGGATTCGTTGTACCTACAAAGCCACCTTTCTGTTTACTGCATTATTTAGAAGTATGACCCACTTCCGGAAGTCCATTAAATCCCGGCTAGTGCTGTCGGGAACTCGAAGTACGGATATCCCGCTCTGAGAAACTGGCTTAAACGATAGTCACGTAGGAAGTACCGCCGCGCCGCGCTCCGAAGTTGCCCCATGGTACCATTGCTTAACATCAAGCGTCGTCGAAGAAAGAATTCGCGAAGCATTACGAGATTTACGTCTCCCTAGTTGCGCTTAAAGCGGATCGAATGTATCGCGTCTTTGCAAACACATTTCGGTTTTACGGTTGATTTTTACATATCATGATCGCTTGTGGGTCTCTCTCGATAAAAATCTAAATTATAATATACGGAATGTATTAGGCTGTTAAGTACAATACTAATTGTAAGATCGTGTACAAAAGAGAGACGATATAATAATAAATAATAAATATAGCGATATCAATAATAATAGACAAAAAACACGACTGACACAGAGACTAACGACTGCGTTTATTTTTATCGATAAAAATTACGTCGCTTTTGACAAAGTGCATAAAATACTGTAAAATACTGTAATAGGTTCATTGAAAAATTGAGCATTCTATTATCGTCATAATTGACTAGCATTCGTTTGGAACCTATCGGGCGCCGTTATTGGATTATTGAATTATGCATCACTTTTCGACGCAGTGTCAAAAAGCGGAATAATTTTGACGTTTAATTGCCATTACCGCGAGATTGTCACCGAATATCATATTTCACACGCACGCTGCGCGCGCTTACCACCGTGACTTCTCCACGCCCTCTTAATTAATATATGCGTTTGATTGATAGTGCGTGCACACGCTGTTTGAATTGAATCGCAAAAACACGCGTGCTGGCAATTCAGTTTTTGTCGCAATCCGGCCGAGACGAGAACACTTGATGGCACGTTCCAGTTCATAGACGAGATATGCATAATTGCGAGGCCTACGCGAGCAAGGGAACGCAATATGGGAGACATTAATCATACAGGAAATGCTACCCTTCCCTTTATTCTCGGCGAATTATGTTTTTAGATTTCATTTATGTACGCGTTTTGCGCGGTGTGTTTCTTTTAACAATGCGGAATTTAAATTTTTATGCCTGTTTCGCGCAGAATGCCACCATTAATCATACGCCCTTTTTACGGTGAACTCTTCACCTCTAATAAGAGCAGATAAACCCGCAGCACCATTAGTACCGGTCACCACATGAAAGAGCGTGCGTCTCGAGAAAGAGGATGAGGGAGTATAGGCCGGGACGTACGTTGGGATAGAGATTTTCTCCGTTGACGTGGCGATTTGTGCAAGCAACAGGCAACTTTCATTAAAGCCTTTTCGAGCCACGGTAATTCCTCGCTCGTTCCTGTCTCCCTTTCTCCCGACGTCTCTCTCTCTCCCTCTCTCTCTCTCTCTCTCTCTTCGTCCCGTCGCCGCTCTCTCCGGCACCACGTGTCGAGGCTCGGGGCACGGGCCACGGCCAACGTCTATGCCGGAGGCCGGCGTGCAGTACTGTCGCGCGCGGTGCATGCGAGAGAGGAATGCACCTATGTGCGTGCATGTGTCGAGGCGCAGGGAGCGAGAGAGGGACCGAGAGAGTCTCCGGGTCATTCACGAGACTCGCGCGCGCGCTCTCACATTCATGCATCGTGCCACGCCAAGAATTGCCGGCGGCATATTGGATGCGCGGCCGAGCACCGGGAGGAGAGAGATTCCTCTCGTGTGTTTAAGCGCCGTTAGCGTCGCGCGCCGTAATCCCGTTTTGCGTTTTCGCGTCGCGTCACGTCGGCCGCCCCTTGTGTTCTCAAACGTAATTAAAGCGACGGCACCGCGGCGTCTCTCTCTCTTTCTCTTTCTCCTCGCGCTTTCTCTCTCGCGCTAAAGGTTGTCCCGCGAGAGAACCGGCAGTCAATCTCGCGCCTCTTTAGGAAACGACTTTTGAGAACGTGAGATTAGTTCTATTTGGCAGCGAAACAAAAAGGTCATTGAAAGCAGGAGCTTATTTCAAAAGCGACAGCTACGAGGCTGGTAATTAACATCGATAAAATTAGTAAGCGTTTGGACGAATTTAATCTGAGGGTGTAAATAGATTAAAGAAACTTCGTTTTTCGTAATATTTCTCATAACTTTAATCGGACGTTGCTTGGCTGGAAATTTAATTTAAGGTTTTTTGTATGAATGTCAAGATATATATAGGTATATATACTCAACGTCGGAGGTGGGAAAAAACGCGCGAAGTGAAATAAGCGAAATAAGGTTAAACGTTTCACAGATAATTCCCTTAAGCGGGTAGCAATTTCTGCCTCGGCGAGGAGAGAGAAGCCACATTAAAATATTAATCGCGCACTTGAAGAACACCGCGCGAGAAGAGCGAGAATCTCGACTGCCGTGCGCGCGCGGCGACTGCTGCAAAAATGCGAAGTTCGAGCGGCGAACCAAAGAAATCACTCTCGCCCGGCTCTTCGTACCGTTCAACGAAGTCTCGTTCTCGTTGAAAACTTTTCTCCGGAAGTTTTTTCCCTACCCCCTTCAAGTTCTCCCTCGGTAGACTCTCTCAGCACTTCGTACGTAAGCGGTGCGCCCCCCTCCTCCGCGACGTGTATATCTATATATCTGAGAGGACGGAGAGGGACCTTTTTATCTGTTTTCCATCGGGCAAAACGAGTTGCCTTTTGTACGGCGGTCGATAAAGGGAGGAAATGATGATCCCCCAGGATGAGCCGCGCGCCGAGGGAACTTTCAAGCGACGTTGAAGGCTGGTCGTTTTAACGACGTCGTGGATTTGCGGCGGCTACGGCGACGGCGACGGCAGTGGCGATTGCGGCGGTCGCGAGTAGGACGACACGGGGTGTGAGACGTGGCGAGGGTACGGCCGTTTTACTACACTCGTATAACGAATTATAAGGCAGAAGTCCCGCGATCAAACGACCACGGAAATCTGCCCGACACCGGAATAATCTCACGGTTATATAATGCCGCTTTCCCGAGGCCGTGATACCGTCCTTTCGGGAAATCGCTTGTGCGGCACTGCACATCGTCGGGGTTACATATTATCCTTAGTTCGCCATCTGCGTCGAGAGGAAACGAGGCAAGATATGACAAAGTTACCGCGATATTTACGCGCGTGAATATATGAATTGTATCGTACGAATAACTGCGTTGCTAATTAAATAATTAAGAGGAGGGTGATCGAAAATCTTTTCTAGTACGATAACGTCGGTACTTATTTTTTTTTATCGAATGAAATTCGAATTCCGTCGAATCCCGAGTTAAATGATTTTCAGTGCCGCGTACCCGCCCGGTTTAATTTTAATTAGGAACGCGAGCGTTGTTGTAAGTTGTTCGGCGCAATTAAAAGTAATTAAAGTACGCTGGATGTGTCTTTTTTTTTGCAACGGCTCGCTGCATTCGGGCGTAGCGAGCGATTTTTACCCCGTCTTTTTCCCGCTCTCAGCGGAGTTGGAAAATTTTTAAGATTGTCCGGATGTAAATACAGCTCGATCGCGGATGAGCAATGAAATTGTAGACGATTGTGCAAATACACAAGACACACATATGTACAATATCATCCAGCGACGAGACACGTACACGAGGGGCGCAAACACATCGTTTCCACGTTTCTTCGATGGGATTCAATATTTGTCCCTTCCGAATGAAAGTGTATTATCGCGTATCAATCAAGAAGAACAAATGTTTGCCGAGGGGGCGGAGGTAGACTTCGACTTCGAGACTAGTCATCGGCGAGACGGTGCCTCCGCCTCGTGTAGAAAATCACCGTTCGATTAAGGGATTAATTATCCAATAATTAAATATCTGTTGGCTGGAAATTTGATCCGCTGCTGCGATCGTATCGATATGAAATCACGCAGCCGCTGTAAGTTCGGTGTAATCGGTGCGCCAAGTTCGTATTGCAGCTCGCGAGACGAGATGTTTAAATTGTATCTTGTCGCATTGATGCAAAATGCACAAGCATTACGTGACTCGAATCTTGTCGGGTCGCTTTGTACAGGATGTTGCTGAGATACTCGGGGTCGAGCTTTGCTGATGGTCCCCTTGATCAAGTTGGCGCCAATTTTTCCTCGACGGAAATTTGATTTGGCTACGTCTCTCCTTTTTAACTTTTAAATATTAAACACTCTGGCAAACTCAGTTGCCGACGTATTTAATATTTGACTCGAATCGGAATTCTGTTACTCGAAGTTGGATATAGGATTTCGATAGTTATATCATCTCTGATATGAAATTTAACGTACGATAAACTTTTCATTTTCAACCTAACCATTTTATTTTCAACCACCTCAAACATTGGTATTTTTGATCAGGAAAAATAAGCTACAAATTGTTCGAAGATTACATTTACAAAGTTTGTCCAAGCATTTTAGAAGCACACTGTACACGAACGGCGCACATGCGGGAATTGTCAGAGTCTTTCTTCGTCTATTTCTACGTAGACTTCAATTTTGAATTTTGCGAGGATAGACGGAGTGGCAAATCGGATTTCCTGAATTGTCGAGATCTCCGCTTCTCTCGGGGAAGCATCATCGAAAACCAGTTTGAACGGCTGGGTACACGTGGTCGATAAATAGTCAGACGAGGACGTGCGAGTGTCGTTGAAGGATTCGCAACTTGCGAGATGACGCAATAGATTTGTCTGCCACCGTTGCAGCCGTTTTAGGACAACGCGCACAGTTTTGTACATGTGCGCTCACATCCTTCGTCGCGATTTCTGCACGGCCGAGAGAGAGAGAGAGAGAGAGAGAGAGAGACACGTGTTTCAATTGTATAAAAAATTGAATAGTCATTCTCGTCGAGAAATCGTCGCGTAGCGGAAAATATTGGCAGCCAGTCGGATATTTACGTATCGTAAGGTAAAACGTTTCTGGATGTCTGATAATAGTCTGTCCACATCTACTGCGTGAGCGATTGTGTCGACTTTTTTATTGCGAGTGTAACGCGGTTTGATACTCGAGTTTTGAAGCGAATACTCTTGCTCGTGTAGCGTCTTTAATATCAATTTGCGTGTTTCAAAACGACATATCTAACAATAAGAACAAGTCGGTTTCGTGTTAGCTCGCCATAACGTCTAAGCGATAACCAGTTGCTGACAAATTGGCGTGACTCAGTCTCATTCTATTCTGAGATTATTGCAAACTACGAGCACAAGAAACCGTATCCCAACTTACAGCACACTATCACGGCTGAAAAGTATTCCTCAAATAATTCTCTCGCGACGCGGCGTAGCAAATATTGAGATGTAATCTTTTTGTCGAGGCGACGATATTATTGCTGCGCTACTCGCACTTTTATCGGTTAACAAAGTTTAATTACTAGCCTGTTCTCACAACCAGCACTGGCACACAAGACAAACTTAAATTAGCATGCATACGAGGGCTTTGACACCGAGACACAGTAGAATTAATATTCACAGCAAGGACAGCGAAATCCAAATCAGGGCGCAATCACGGTGGCTGAATAATGGGCGCGGAGATATAGTGTTAATTATGTACCAAATAAATTAGCAACTTGTTGATCGTCATTAATACTCGATAAACCTGGTCAAACATCCAACAGTCCTTGCGGAAGCCCCGAATACTTATAAGCCCTAATAACAACGCGTGTAGTGCATCCCGTTCTCGCGGATCACGCGCAGGTTTAATGCCAATATCCGTAATCGCTATTATACATCGCGAATGCGAATCACGCTTTAGTGTAACGAACGCGTGTAAACGTGCGTCGTCGTCGTCGTCGCGGCACGTTGCACCTCGTGTGTGAGCCGGAGCAGAAGGTGAAGCTCGAAATACCGCGAAATAAAGAGACAAGAGTGAAACGTTGCGGTAGCAAAGACGTGTGAGCGTGTTATTTTAATGGAAACGAAAGGCGACTTCTTCGAATAGTAGATACGCTAGGTTAAATTAAAAATGACAAAACGACAAACTTTTTATTAAAACAGAATATATCAAACGTGCGAATAGAGTTTATACATGTACAACATCTTACAAATAATGGATAATACAGATAAAATCTTTACATCCTGTTAAAAACTAATTTCTACGTATGTGCTTTTGACGATAATTTAAATGTATATCTTTCTACAGCTGAGCTATACTTCTCTCGCGTGCCATCGTTAACAATAATATTAAATGAACGAATGCGATCGACGATCCTCCCCGTAGATGATCCATTGTATCCTTTCGTATTCCGTTGCTATATTCTCTGTACATCCAGCCTCGTCGTGACCGGCGCGCGCTATATCATATCTCGTTTACGAAACTCCGGCGTATTGTTGCACTATCCTGTTCCACTCCTTCGGGAAGGATCGCTGAATGTGAGAAAGGACCTTCTTGATCTGACGTGTCTCCTCGGTGCTGCACTGTGGGCAGGAGCCTCTCAGAACCAGCGGCACTAAACCTGGATAAAATAACGACGTAGGATTTCAACAGAGTTTTCGGGCCGGTTTTATCTATGTATGTAAGCTTATGTACGCAGCTCCCTCTCGAGATTCATGTATGTGTGCACAATATTATCGCGAGATATAATGGTATTTGATGTTTAACATTTCCGCGAGTGTATACAGTCTGTCCCGGAATCCCTGATGCTAATTTTAACCTTTTATGAAGCGAGAGCTGCTGCACGCGGTACGGAAAAGTAAGGATGGAAAAATTTATGATCCGCCTCAAAAGCGAATAAACGTTTACGATTGCAAGTTTGAATAGTGAGTGGCGCAATGCTCAATATTTAATACTTCCGATAAAGGATCGAGACTGATATGATTTTCGTTTGAGCTCAGGTTTCACTCCCGTAGACACGTGAAAATGTTCGACCCCTATGTTTACTCTGCGACGACGGAAACACGACAATTAGCGTGACGTTCTTGTTCGCGTACATCTCTCACAGTGGAAATTGAACTCACCGAAATTACATGGAAATTACACCAGCCGTAAACTTTGCCTGCACAATTGCGATACGATAAATATTCTAAATTTACTCTGAAAATAGGGGAGACCAGGGCTCCTTTGCACAAGAGGCAAGTTGCCAATGCATTCCGTTTGGGTATTTATAGCGAAAGAAACAATGGAAAAGTTATCACAAAAGATCTCTTTTATGACATAGGTACTTTTCCCAAAGTTTTATTTAAATAAAAAAAAAGAGAAAAATCTGATTCAAAAGGTGGCAAGTAAATTTTCGAGCGTTTCAAAATATCGTATTAATGTTCTTCAACTTGAGAAGTAAATCAAAGTGACGTGTATTATTAGTTAAAAGAAAAGTTTCTGTTACTATACGACATGTTATTTTGAATAACAACAGTAATTTATTGTAATAAAATGACTGAAATGAAACGTACGTAGGGATGGGGTATGTTGGCTCATATTGACACACTTAGCTTGACTTATTGTTGCCGCGCGCGTGAGACCTGTTTGAGTATATGATTTGCTACCTACAATGTTGATAGAAGCTAGATATATATTTATATTAATATTTTTATATTGAAGAAAACTACATCTAAAATAGTTTACAATTTTTTTTCTGTAACAGCATTTTGCTATTCGATCATTACAAAATAACTTTAAAAGATACAATCTTTGTCAAGCAGTCTACTACCCGTTTTGTATTTCTATTACGTTTTCATTAATTTAACAGTATATAGGAGCGTTTCTAGCATGAAAATGTAGAGAAAGGTTCTCTCTATCATATTAGTACTGTTTAATCATGATAATTAGTTGTTTAAAAACTCATATGCCGAAATTGTGAAAACTATGCCAACGACCCCCGGTCTTCCCTACTGAGGAGTACATTCTACTCCCTGTGATCTTTTTCTTAAACCACCACACCGTAAGAATCGATCGTTTTTTGGGGGTCATGATATAAAAAAATAAGTTGAAATTTTATTTCAAGTCTCGTTTTCGGGATAATCGCGCGGGTGCGATCTTTCCACGACGGGTTTATTCGTACTTTTCAGACGTCGTCCGACGGGGTCGCACGGCGCCTCTCCCAGGGCGCACTTAAGCTGTCTGTTCAAGTAACGTTTGTCGCTCAGGGCCATATTCAGTTGTTCGTCGGAAACCCGCGATCTGCCGGATTGCTGCTCCTCGTTGTCCGACTCGGCGGCCATCGCTACGGCGAGCAGGGCGCAGGCCAGAACGAGGATCTGCAACATAATTACATATACGTATATGCAAATGCGTGACCCACAATAGTACACCGATTATTATTACCGAACCTCGGTACCGTATAGCTAAACGAGCACCGGCGCGTCCCCAGATTTTCCAGCGCGTCTCGCGACAGCCCGAGGGTAGCGCCGCGACTTCATCTCCCTGTCGGATTCATTTTCCGTCGTGGCGACGAACGCCGCGGGGTGTAAAAAAGAGGGAAGCGGATTGCGGATTGTTGTTTTATACGCGAGCTGTGGCGAGCCGCGCGGCGCGACGTTAAACTTATTAACCCCGGCGCAGCGGCGCGGCGATACGCCCAACGGCGGTACTTAACGTGATTACACCGTCTGCAAGTATTATGGTAAACGGGTTCCGGCTTTGGAAGGATACGGGAGACATAGGATGAGACGCTCGCGCGCGCGCGCGCAGATGTACCCTGCATGGGGCGAAATTAGCTGCGCGGCCGTCCGACAATAAGGGCGGAAGCACGTCTGTCATGCGGTAACGAAAGCGGATAAGGTAGGGTTGGCCTGCAGGCGAGGCGGCGTGGCGCGGCGCGGCGCGCCTCGGCGAAGCACGCCAAAGCTAACACGGCTAAACAAGCAGCAACCCACCGTCGTACCGCTGTTATACGACGGCAGGTATGCAAGTAGCTTCCCAATCTCTGTTTGCTCGTTCTTCTCTCTTCTCTCCAGACTCCAGACGTTTCGCCACATCCGCGTCGCATCGCGTCGTGTCGTGTCGCGCGTCGTCGTTGTCGGGGCTTAACTAAGGTCACCGCTTTTAAATTACCTCCTTGTCGCCGCGGCGATGCTTCTTTTTTTTTCATAAACTCACAACCCGTTCTAATTCGGAAAGTGAATTTTCTCCTCGCGCTTGGTACCGCATTTGGTTCGCCGCGGTCTCTCTCATTAAGGGCGCTTCTTGAAAGATTCAACGGGCGCGCTAACGAGTGTCCACTAATTTCGCCAGGTATTTGTGTTATCGCGCGGAACGATACAATTATTCCACGCCACTCGGATTAAGGAGGATTCTCTGGGCTCTCGCCGACCGCACAAATACCTACGACTAAAAACTACTTAAATACTTTACACAAACCGCGTATTTATTTCAAGTTATTTGCTGCGGTATGAAGCCGAGGCTGCTGAATATTGCATACCACTTATGAAATTTTCAAAATATGAAATATGCACTATCATATATGCACTACGTCAAATATGCGTGATATGGGCATCTGAAAAAAAAGTGATCCTGTTTTGAACTGTACGTACATATATGTTCGTAAGTGTCGACACACCACTGCTCGTTGACGGTCCCGCCGCTGCTGCTGGTACTTTTTATACTTCAAAATGGGATATGTGGGTCAATTGACTCTTTGGATTTGTGCGCCAATCGAAAAAGTACCAGGGCGTGCGTGGTGCGCGTTGTATTCGTCACGTTGCTTCGCGGCGCAGCCTTCCATAAGCTCGTTTCGGACGGGTTTATGGAGACGGGTTGATTATCCGACACGATAGCTTCGACGTAGAGAACGTATTTCTAGATTATTACGAGCCCGTAATATACCTGAACTCGTAGGCAATCGAATTCCTTGGCGCGCTGTTTATTGGATTCCTTTGACATCCTTTGTGCTAACGTATTCGCGCTGATCGAGGTTCTCTTTTGCATATCGCCTCGCGAGTAAACCCGTTTGGAAGCTCGAGCTATCCGCGCCGCGATCGAGAACATATATGATTTGCCGACTACGCTTTTGTTTTATCCTTTTTTTCCTTGGCCTTCTATACGTGCGACATTATAATTTGAATTTTTAATCCCGCCGTCCTTTCACTGCTTTCTCCGGCCTGGATTTCGAATAACCTCGGGCTCTACGATCTTACTAGTCTTCTTTCTTGCCTCCGCGGCTTTTTACGTGCACGCATAGCCGGTGAATTTTTTTATGATTTTTTTTTTTCATTATATTTCATAATAACGCTAAGTATTTGAATAATTATACGTGACACGGCTGAATACCAAAATTTTCACCGATCGCGATAGTCTTTTTGGTGGCTAACCAAACGAGAGCTAATCATAAATTCTTTTATTTCGTTTTAATTGAAAATTTGAATAGAATAATTAATTATTAAAATTAACCTCGCAAAATTTTACGTTTATTAAAAACGCTGCATGTTTATCAACACCAAGTCTCACGACCCAACTGGCAGGCCTGGCAGCTTAATCAGGGCGTAATTACGTTTCGCATTTCAAGTTGCACTTAGCACGCCTTGCCTCCGTCCGTCTGATTTCCCGGCGGAGACGCTCGAATTTCGACTTTTGTGGCAGAATCCTAATAATTGCGACGACGGCTCCGTAAATCACGGCGCGCGTAGACATATCTATATATATATGTATGTATATATATAACGCGGGGAGTGATTTGTGAATTCGATGCGGGCGCGCTCGCGCAAAACCGCTTACTTCCGCAAACCAGTGTGGATTATAAGAATTATTGCCCGGGCTGAATGGCAAATTGGCGTCGATATATAGATTTTATCGCCGGCACGTCGCGCTAATACTGGTCCTCCTCGCGCGCTATAACGCGTCGGAATGTTTCGTGCAATGAGTGGCTCTCGCCCTCTCTCTCTTTCTCCCTCCGCCCTTGTACATACGATCCGCATACGGGCCGTTAATTACACTCGCATTGAATGTAACGGGTGATAATGCGTCGTAAGCATACGACGCGACGCAACGCATCGCGAAACCGTGGTATTGGTACAGTATTAATTACGTTCATTGCCCGCACCCGTACGGCAATAATTACTCGCAGTAATCGACGCGGCACTTTCGCTCCGATCACGATGATTTACTCGGCACGTCGCGTCACGCTACGCGCGGCGACAACTCGCGGTTATAAAATTAATAAACCGCATTCACCGCGCGCAGGGAGAGTACTCTCGTCGGTGAATGGTAACTGGAGATATATCAGCGGAAGCAGTCTCACAAGTTATATATGATATCGGCGTCGCCGTTCGATAAATAATAATTTAACGACGCACCCCGCCCACGTTTGGCGCGGTATTATTTGCGGCCGCGTTAATTTACGGTTATCAAACTAATTTACAGTTGCTTGGCGTTAATCGAGATATACTAGCGAGATTGTCGCCGGGAACCTGCGTCTTCTCCCATTCGTGATATCAATAAATAATATTATTATACCAATAAATAACACAGTTTGCGCTCTTTCGATTACAATATTCGTGCGGGGCGAATAAATTGCGGGGAAATTTAATAGTAAATTGTAAATTAATGATTTTCGAGCGAAACCGTAATCGTCCGACGAAATTTTAGTGTATTTATATTAGGACCTTGTTTGATAAAATCGCAGGTTAATATAGGCAAATGCGTTTCTCTCAGTGTTTAATCTATTTGTAATGCTAAACATGACATATTTTTTTAATAAGAAGATTGTGAAATCGCATATTAGACTAAACTGTGAAAAAATACGTGTTATGCAAATTTAGTGCTGATTTCTTTTCTATTCATCGTTTCGTATCGCACATCCTTTTACGAAATGCAGGAATTAAAACTAATGCGATTGTTGCTACTTCATGTTTTAATATTACAAATAAATTTGAAGATATGTTCTACGGCGTATCAAAATTTCATTTATTCGTTTATTCGTCGCTTAAATGCGCCTTTAGACCATGATGTGATTGCACTGAAGATTACAAAATCGTTGGACAATCTTCTTCGCGATTGTCATTCTAGTCGGGCAATGTTTCGACACCTTTTGCATAAGTATACGATTGCAATACGTATAAATTATAATGTTATCGCATTGTCGATAAGCCGTTGCCAATCGTGTCGCACATACAGCCGTCGCGCTACGTGCGGAAATTCGATAATTCGATTTTATTACAGGAGAAATCGTCGTTCCTTTTTCGTAAGATTTGGTTTCGGCCATTTCTTGCGAGCTTTGCATTTTTCTACATCGATTATTCAGTCTTTATGTGATTTAATCTCGAGATAATCAAATTTTTTAGTTCTCATGTATTACAAAACATGTTTAATATACGATTTTTTATATTACGTTTAAAGAAATATATCTCAACTATTTATCTTTGTCATATTAATCTTTTTCACATTATCTCAAAATTTGAAGTATGAATCAAAGTATTTTAAGTACAAAACATAATTAACTTAAACGACTTTCATAATTACTGGCATAAAATTTCAGATCGAGAGATATGCAAGGTTCTAATTTCAGCAAAAATCAATAACCTGCCATATTTAAGCAAGTGCGATAAGTGTCGAATAAGAACGCGTCTCTGTCTCGTTAACTATATGTAAAGATTTTGACGTGACATTTCTCTTTTCGTTTTTTGCTATTCATATTTCCTTTTTTACAATACACACACGCATATATCGCGAACAGCTGCTATACTCCATAAAGCAGTGAAATTTCAAAGCGCGCATTGCAGTGTTCTCTCGCGCAAGATGCAATTATTTTGCATCGTATGACCGTTTAGCCGTACAAAGGCATGTAACAATGGAACGTTATTGGTTTAATCTAATGGCGCATTAATCCGAACCTTTGCATATATGTCTAGCAAACATTGTTTCATTTCAAACTCGGCAATGTAGCGTGTAAAATACACATCTTTATCGGCTTCCAATATTTCCCTCGTTTAAATTGATATCTGTACGTGAAAAGCAAGGACGATCAAAAATTTATTCTGTTCTTTGTCTTGGAAAAAACGAAAACAATGCAAAAACAATGTGAGATTTCCAGAATAAATTAAACAAATCATTATTATGTACGTATTATTATAATATTATAACGTTTATGTTACCTCGTTATTTAATGTTTACGCGTTTACCTATCTTCATTACTGTATTATTTTTCATATTTGCGAGCTTTAATTATGAAATATGTTCTTTTTCGTAATTTTTAAAGCCAGTCTTTTTTATTTCAACATACACAGATACGTCGAAACCGATGATTCTGAACTAATTTTTTTTCGATGTCTCAGATACAAATATGTTTTGTGGGAGCCGCGCAGTTTCCGAGACGTCCCAAGCAAATATACAATTATGCAAAGCGGCGCATTTTTTGACGCGAATTTATTCGTCTCCGAATAGCCCTTCGTTGCGCGGTAAAACGCATTACAATAAAAATAAATCGTGCGGAAGCGGCGGTAGACCCTCCTCCATCCTCGAATACTCCTGTTGTAAATGTACGACACCGAGCGAGAGTCCGCGAGGAGGATTCTAAGTAGTTCGTGTCGTATTCCGAACGTCCGATGAATAAGCTTCTCGAGGCGGTGCCGGTGTCGCACGGGAGATTCTGCCGGGACGAGGAGAATTTTCCCCGCATACCGAAACAACCGCTCCTCTAAACGCCCAGTTTCGCGTGTGCGCGGGGGCGAATCGCTCTCCCCCGAGGGTGTTCTCCCCCGAAACTTTAAATCACTAGCTGTGTGTATATATATGTATATGTATATGTATATACACATAGAGTGTGCGTATCGCGCGCGCGAGAGAGTGCATCAACCTGTTGCGCACGTTCGTCACTCACCTTGATTGCCGGAGCCATGTCGAAACCCTGGGGTCGGTCGGTGTTCAAGATCGCGCCGTTTGATCTCGGGCGCGACGAAAGAGTTGGAAGACGGTATCGATCGGTGGCCGGCGAAGGGACGATGTGTGTACGTGCGTGCGTGCGTGCGACGACGAAGCGAGGAGAAGTCTCTCCGAGCTCGTGCGTGCTCCTTTCTGCGGTCGACTCGGCCACGGTCCTCTCACCGCGAAATCACGCAACGCACTGGACCCAAGACCCAAGTCATCCAAGAGAGGCACCGCACCCGTGGGCTTTCCTCCCCTTCCTCCCAATAAACACTAAAGTGTTCGAGGCGTACGACACGGTGATATATACCGGCATTCCGGAGAGGTGCCTACTCTCCGGATGTCGACACCGTCGACGGTAGGGGAAAGGTGCGTGACGTACGTGAGCGAGAGGTGCCACATTTTTTTTCCCTCCTCGATGAATATATACGCGCGACGGATATACGACCGGATGCTGCTATTTTATGCGACTTTCGTCGGGCCCACCGTTTCTTTCGCGGAAGATAAAGAAATGAGGAAGAGAGGAACTGAGCTATTAGACATTCTAGCGAGCTCTCTCGGATAATTTACGAAGTGGGGAAGAAGAGAGAATTATAGATATTTATTTATTCTGACGTTAAAACTCGCTGAAAATGATCAGAAAAGTGAGAAGTAACTTAAATAGACCAACAGGTAAATTAGAAAGTTAATCAATGTCAATCAAAGGATCGGGGTTCAACAAAGTCGCTTTGTAATTTGACAGCCTTCTCTAACTTTCATACGATGGATATTCGCTGACAAATTTATACTTCCGGCATAATCGGTAGACGAATGTCATTTTTATCATGCGCATATCGCAGAGCTCTCTCGAGTTCTCACTCGCGGCTGCGTTACGTCTCGTCGACATACGCGAGACGTTTAACGGATTCGTCTCGCGAGTCGCGTTTCTTGGAAGGAGTCGAGGTGGATCTCGTTAGGCAAGTCGCCCGATCGATTTCACCCATTGAAGAAATCGGCTATCATTGGCTATTTTTGTTTCGTCTCCGAAAATGGATTTTTCATGTATTATGTCACACGTGGAAAAATCGCTATTACGAATTCATCGATCTCTTTCTCGTTGTGCTTCAGAATAGCACAATCTGTCAGCACAATTTAAATATTTCAGCGGGTAAAACACTGGCGTCAATTAATGTGACCTTTTATTTACTTTTAGCCTAAAATATGAGTAAAAATATCGCAGTTTGTTTTATTTACTATTATCTTAATTTTACAATTGATCTTATTTTAAGTATTTTAATTTGTTACTTTAATATCTTTTACAAATACATTGACTGAGCTGAGATATCTAAAGTTACAAAGATAGCTCTTGGTGGATAGCTATATATCATAATAAAAATGTCTCCGCTTGTGATTTCCAGAACTACATGGTTATGGCCGTTATGGGTTACGTGATTTATCGTTTCATATTTTTGATTTCTATACTTTATTTGGCGTAGTTTTCAGATTCTGTATTTTTCGGTTTCAAAAAGGTGCTTTGCTCTTCCCTTCGCCCCTTTCTCTCTGTCACTTTTTTTTCTCTACATGTGGAGTTTCTCTACCTACTTGTTGGTTGACACTGACATAATGATAACAAGGAGAGTCGCCTGGTGAATATTCCCATATTCCACCAACAGAATTAATCATCGCCACGCGAAGTAAAATATATTCGCCCCGGCATGTAAAAATACGCATTTATCTCGTCGTACGTTCAGGTACAGGTCTCTGCTTTTTACGCCAACTCTGCGCCGCTTAATGTGGCATTTGCATCGCAAATTTCATCGCTATTTCCTCCGCCGGATACATCCGATCCGCAAAGTTGCATCGTTATAAAAGCAATCCCGATAAAATCACCGACCTGTCTCTCTCGCAGAGACGAATAACGAGCTAACGAGCGTATTTTTCGGCGCGCTCCCGCGCGCGCCGCCTCGACTTACCGGTGTCGCTCTCTCGCTCTGTCCCGTTGACCTCTTTCTTTCTTTCTTTCTTTTTTTCTTTACATGTACCACGATTTCGCAACCTGGAAGCAGAGCCTGGAAAGAGCTCCCGATAAAATCGACGGGTTTAACGGGGGCGATTGGTGTGCGGTGCCGCGTCGTTCGTGTTCGCATATTCGACGCCGTACTCGTCTGTGACGATAACGGGTTTCGAAAGCGGGCTTCGATAAAAAAAAGACGAAAGAGAAGACGCAGGACGGGAGGCATGAAAAATGTACTTGTGATGGTGAGAGAGCGGACACGCCAACGAGTTGCCTTGCCAGCCTCCGCGCCGGGATGGGATGGACCATCGGACGGAGAAAAATCGTGCGTTGTATCAATGAAGGTTACATCGGGTGGAATTCGGTTATGCACTTCCGAGCCGAAAAATCGTTCGTGTCATCGTGTTGGCAAAATCACTCTTGTAACAGTATTCAGAAAAGGGTAAATGTGCGCGGGAACTGGATAAAATGTAATCAGCTCAATTATTATAGAATAATACGATTAACGAATTGTGACTACTAATTGTGATTACCAATATTCGCGATTAATCTGTATTCATGATTGATGAATAATAAAGATAAAGAAGACGAAATTAATCATGGGTCATGATTGAATTACCAATCACTAATTGGAAAGTGATTACAGTTTGGATGATGATTAATTCAATAAATTAACGAGTGGATTTAGAAAAATATTGGTAGCTTTTATAAACTTTATATATTTATTAATTAAGTGCAAATGAAAAACTTTAAGCAATTAGTAAGAAATATTTAGAGAAACATTTAGAGATCTTACTCGAATAAGAAATAAAAATTCTTATTGGGTTTGTCGTTATTTGCTACAACTTTTAATTTCCCGTATTAAATATTTTAGTATCCAAACTTGCAATCGAAATTATACTGAAATATGAAACTTTAATGAAGGGTAAATTTTATTTTACACCTATTTGCACTTATTCGCAAAAAGATCTGTAAGCAAATAATTTAAATACTACGAATATCTCGATACTCTCATTAGAATTTCTCATCAAGTTGAAAAAAAAAAGAATGTGTTGTTTACATTATATACGCCGATAGTTTGGCGTATACCAAAGATTTTCGCAGCATTTTGCTGGCGGCATTCTACTAAGAGAGAGGGAGAGAGAGAAAGAGAGAGGAAGGATTTCAGGCCCTGTCGATCGCGTTGATTTGTTCGTTAGTTTCCGTGGAGGGATTTAATTTCCCGGGAACAACGAAAAGTGTATTTTTGTTCCGGAGATTTTCGCACCAGAGCCGACGGCATCCAAAAGAGGGCGGGTTCCAACACCCCGACAAAGTCGACGTGTCGGTGCAATCCCCCTCTCGTGCTTTCGTGCTTCGATTTTTTTCCGCGCTGCCTCTCCGTCATCGACTCTGCCTTCCTTTTTCCTTTTTCGTCACCCCGACTAGGTTGTCGGGGGCGGGGGGGGCTGTTTGAATGGGCGATCGTTTCGAGGCGATCCGATTGTTCCGATGGAACGAGTTTACCCCGAAAAAAAAAAACACGAGCCCGATGGGGAAAGAGGAGATCGATGGCTTATTGTGCTGTTAGTCACGTCGTGTGACTCTTCGGGAGAGAGGACGGGAGAGGAAGTACGGAAGAGGCGGCTTGATTCACCTCGCGTTGAGTTTATTTAACATTTGCAGCCGCTTAACAGCCCAATTGGTTTTATATCCCTTTAACGCGATGCGTCCCATGCATATTGAACGCGCCAGCTCGTGGAGTGCGTGACAAGTATCGTTATTATTTAATTTGGTAATAATTTAATAGCTTTATATACGTTCCCACTTTACATCGAATAATTGCATACTTCATTTCAAGTAAATTTAGTCGATTTTACTTAATATAACTTTGACATATTAGTCTGAACATTTAAGTATTTCTTATTATTCAGTTTAATAGATCGACGTTGTTGATTTAATTATGTTTGCAATCCTCGC
>NW_020213708.1:0-2147 GCF_003070985.1 Temnothorax curvispinosus | reverse complement strand
GTAAAAGTTACAACGTCAGAATGGGCTACACCTGTGGTTCCTGTTTTGAAGAAAAATAATACGGTGCGATTATGTGGTGACTTCAGCATCACATTAAATCCCAATTTGGTCATTGATAAACATCCTGTTCCAACCATAGAGGAACTTTTCTCTTCTTTAGCTGGAGGCATTAAATTTTCAAAAATTGATTTAAAAGATGCATATTTGCAATTGAAAGTACATCCGAATTTTCAACACTTGCTTACGTTGAGTACACATATTGGTCTTTTCAAAAGTACACGTTTATTATACGAAATGCATCTGCACCAGGCATTTGGCAAAGAGAAATGGAAAAAATTTTGAGTGATTTAGAAGAAGTTGTGGTGTTTTTTGATGATATCCGAGTTACAGGTTCTAGTGATAAAGAACATCTTGAGAGATTACAAAAAGTTATCCATCGGTTGTTACAATACAATATACACATTAATTGGGATAAAAGCGAATTTTTTAAGGATAGCATACACTATTGCGGATATATTATCGATAAAAATGGAATTCACAAAAAGCCTAAGAAATTAGAAGCTATTGACAAAATGCCTCGTCCTAGCGAAGTTTCTAAATTACGTGCATTTCTAGGCATGATTAAATATTATATTATTATTTATGGTCGTTTCATAGGTAACTTAAGTTCAATATTGCATCCTTTAAATCAAGAGACACGGTAGTGTCTCGCGCCAAGTACACGCGGAGCGAGACCGACCGTGACTCTTTTACGCGACGCGACGGGTTGCGAGTACTCGAGATGTTAAGATCTCGATAGCGAGTGAACGGATCAAGTTCTAAGTAGGCTTGATCGATAGCTTGGGGTCCAATTAGGGGGGGAGGTTTCTCTTATAATATTCCGCTACGTGCCCTACGAGCGGAGATATTGCGACGCAAAGTCCAAATATGAAAATTTATTTTTAAGATACTCCTCCTCCTCCTCCTCCTCATCCTAACGCCAACATATCTATCAGAGAAACGTCACTTTCACTTTTTCGCCGCTAGTGGCGCAGGTATCGCCAGTTTCGATATCGCGCGCGTATTTCGAAATTAGGTCGATAGACTTATCGGTCAGGAGGAAGATTTCTATTTAGGCAAATTAGGTATATACTTATATTATATATATTGAGTCAATTGCTTCATGTTTATCTGGAGAGATTTCGTACCCTTACATCGTATTACCACCGCTGCCGGAAAAGAAGGTTCTCTACGCTTGGCAGAAAGTGCCGCTAGGGAATTTTTAAGTCGATTCTTATGAATCAAGCTTGAATTCGATGTCTAGGTATCCCAGGTTGCCGATGACGAGGTCCAGATAGTGCGCTTCATAATTTTCGGTGTCCAGGTGTAATAATACGTTGAATTCGATGTCTACGTGTCCCAGGTTGCCGATGACGAGGTCCACATAGTGCGCTTCGTAGTTTTCGGTGTCTACGTGTATTAATACCTTGAATTCGATGTCCACGTGTTCCAGGTTGCCGATGACGGGTTCCAGATAATGCGCTTCATAGTTTTCGGTGTCCAGGTGTAATAATACGTTGAATTCGATGTCTAGGTGTCCCGCGTTGTCGATGACGAGGTCCATATAGTGCGCTCCGTAGTTTTCGGTGTCTACGTGTATTAATATCTTGAAATTGATGTCTAGGTGTCCCAGGTTGCTGATGACGAGGTCCAGATAGCGCGCTCCGTAGTTTTCGGTGTCTAGATGTAATAATACCTCGAATTCGATGTCTACGTGTTCCAGGTTGCCGATGACGAGGTCCACATAGTGCGCTTCGTAGTTTTTGGTGTTTAAATGTATTAATAACTTTAAATCTGAATGTAGGACACGTAGATATCGAATTCGAGGTATTAATACACGTAGACACCGAAAACTACGGAGCGTACTATGTGGACCTCGTCATCGGCAACGTGGGACACCTAGACATCGAATTCAACGTATTATTACACCTAAACACCAAAAACTATAGAGCGCACTATCTGGAACCCGTCATCGGCAACCTGGAACACGTGGACATCGAATTCAAGGTATTAATACACCTGAATACCGAAAACTATGGAGCGCACTATGTGGACCTCATCATCGGCAACCTGGGACACCTAGACATCGAATTCAAGCTTGATTCATA
>NW_020213707.1:0-2483 GCF_003070985.1 Temnothorax curvispinosus | reverse complement strand
TCCGATCTTAAGTAAAACTGTATTACTCACTTATCAACCTAACGACATTAGCATCAGTATATTGAATTAATTATTAATGTTAATGATGAAATATTAATATTCTGAAATAAATGTATATATATATATATATATTGCATATATTATATATATAATTTATATTAATTTTTGTATAAAATATTTTGTTCCGTGTAAAATAAAATAATAGAAATAATTAAATAACAATGTATAATAACTTTGATCGACTATGATCCAGCTTTCTTCGTAAGAGAAAAATAAGGCATCCCTCGTTTGTCACGTTTACTTTATACAATGTATTTTCATACCTTGTTACTTTGGCTTCTGTTTTAACCAATCAATGTTGAAGTCTATTAAAATTGAATGTTTTGCATAATATTAACATTGTATAATTTTTCCAACAAAAATTCGTTCAAATATAGCCAGTTATGCAGCATCTGAAAATTAAATTAATCGGGGCGAGGGAAGAGATTTTACTACTCCAATAAATTTGTGTTGGAAAAATTATGTGCTAAATTTAAGGGGGAACATATGAATAAATCGCAAGAAAAAAGAAATTCGGGAATTTTTATCTTGGAAACTATTAATTTGATTCGATCCGGGTCTTTTTATTTAAAAGTATCTACATTGAAGCACGTTCACAAATTTTTTTAAGGGAATTCATTTCCTCGGAACGCTGTTCTCGTGGCCGACGTAAAATGTAACACGGTTCACGGTTCCCAGAATATCTCGAGAACAGCTGGATCGATTTGCTTTAATACACAATATTTTACGATAGTTTTTCTCGTTTCCATCGGGAGATTTTTTTTTACTTAACTGTTTTTTTATCAGACTATAAAAGTTGAAAATTTGGGTCGAAAAATGAATGTGACCTTAATAGTCTGATAAAAAAAACTAGTTGAGTAAAAAAAATTCTCCCGATGGAAACGAGAAAAACTATCGTAAAACATTGTGTATAAATTTGAAGCAAATCGGTCCAGCCGTTCTCGAGATATTCTGGGAACCGTGAACCGTGTCACATTTTACGCCGGCCACGAGAACAGCGCTCCGAGGGAATGAATTCCCTTAAAAAAATTTGTGAGCGTGCCTCAATGTAGATACTTTTAAATAAAAAAAAAACCGGATTGAATCAAATTATTAGTTTCCAAGATAAAAGTTTCCGAATTTCACCTTTTTTTCTTGCGGTCTACTCATATGTTCCCCCTTAATTATTATAATATTCGCGCACCACCAACCACGCCTTGCTTTTATTTAGCCCGCTATCTATATTTGATAAATATATTAAGTATAATAAGATAACTCGATAACTTTATTAATATCAAAAAATTTTTGATATTATTAATATTAGAGAAAATCAATAACTTTATTAATATTTATATAATAACTTTATTGATATAACATTAATATAATTATCGTATTTGTATTATCTTTACAGAAGATTATAGAAGGTGTTCAAAATAACTGCTATTTTTTTCCGCACATAACGCGATTCTCCGCATTATGCTTTCTCGCACTTTCGATAACATTACGGGTGTAATTTCTTGACAGGCTGCTTCTATTTTTGTATAAACTCGTTTCTACAAGGTGGCAGTGTCTCATAAACCTGATCTCGTATGTAACCCCATACAAAAAAGTCCATAGGTGTTAGGTCAGGAGAGCGTGGGGGCCATTCATGCAGAGTGCTATGGATGCCTATCCATCTGTTAGGAAATCTTTGACGTAATATATTACGAGCGAGAAGCGATGTATGAGCAGGATGGCCATCTTGTTGAAAGATAATATTTGGTAATACAGCCAATGGAACATCTTCTAATAAATTAGGTAGTATTTCCTCCAGGAAAGCAGAATAAACTTCTGCTGTGACATTAATATTTTCCGGAAAGAAGTACGGCCCGATAACTTGATTATCTAAAATTCCGATCCAGACATTAATATGGAATTGGCCCTGAATGTGTGTTTCTTTTCGGCAATGAGGATTTTCCTCCGTATAATGATGTTCATTATGTCTGTTTATGCGCCCATCACTGCGGAAAGTGCATTCATCTGTCCAGAGAATTCTCCTCAAGAATTGATCATTAGCAATGTTGTTTATGTCAACCTGGTACAAAAGTACAAATTTGATTGCTACGATTTTGTAGATATTTGAAATCAAAATGGCAAGAAAATTTTTAAATTATAAACTTGTGGCAATTGTCCTACGATAAATCGATATCTTTAATATTACAATTCTTTAATGATTCTCAAAGCTGACAAAAATAAAAGATTTTAAAAATATTTTATAAAAAAATTAAATTAAATTAAAATTATGTCAACATCATAAAAATTGAATGAATTAAAATTATGTCAAAACATCATAAAAATTGAATGAATTAAAATTATGTCGACACATCATAAAAATTCGGAATTATTTTTACGTATCGACTGTTTATTATACACCGTCGACCTAGTAATCCATCTTATAGTTGTTA
>NW_020213706.1:0-4481 GCF_003070985.1 Temnothorax curvispinosus | reverse complement strand
CCCCCCCCCCCCCCCCCCCCCCGCCCGCGGTTCCCCCCCGCCCCTCACCCCCCCTCATTGCCCCCGGGGTAGAACCGGCCTAGCTTACCTACTGACGGGCTCGGCGAGGAGTTCCTCGATCTCCTCAAGGATGCTTTTCTCGGTCGTGGCTGTCTCCATCTCGGGAAATTTGACTCGAGTGTGTCTTTTGACTTCGGGGCTCGTTTATATAGCCGACTTTTTGTTTATTTAGCGGGTGTCCGGGAGGGGATATAGGGCAATGTTTAATACTCGTTGTTGTCCTCGGTGTCGTTGTCGGGGTCGCTGGTGTTTTCGGCGTCGGTTTCGCTGTTGCTCTCGCTGTCTGTTTCGGCATTTTCTTCCCCGGTCTCGTCGCCTGGAGGGGGGGTTTCCGGCGCGGCTTTCAAGTCTTGTACGTGGATATGTCGGATCCACTTGCCGCTCTTATCGCGCAGGTCCACGATTACGGGGGATACTATACGTCGTACCTCGAGGGGGCCTCTGAATTTCGGCGCGAGTTTTGCGTTGAATGCTGCGGCTTTATTGGAGAGTGGGTACTCACGCTTCCATACCCAGTCTCCAATTTTTGGTGTCCATGCTCGTCGTCGGAGATTATAGTACTTCTGTTGTCGCTGAAACGCGTGTGCGAGATGTATTCTCGCGAGTTCGAAGGCCTCCTCCTCGAGATGTCGGCGCTTTTCGTCGGGCGGCGGTGCGGCGGTTTTCGGTGCGGCGTCGCGATTGATAGGGGATACCGGCTCGTGACCGTAGACGAGATATGCAGGGGTGTATCCGGTTGCCTCGTGCCGCGCCGTATTGTACGCGAATTGCGACTCTGGTATTCGCTCGTCCCAATTGCGATGATTTTGGTCTACATATTGTGATACCATTGTCTTTACTACGCGGTTTGTTCGTTCTACCGGGTTGCAATGTGGCGCGTGCACGGGTGTATATGCATGCCGCACGTGATGTGCGGCTAGCATTTTTTCAAGTTTCGCAGACCAGAGCTGCGTCCCATTATCTGACAGGATTACCTCGGGGCATCCGTGTCGGTACAGTATTGCTTCGGCAATGTTCGTCGTAACGGCAGGCGCGGTGGCGCGACGTAACGGACGCATCTCCAGCCATTTTGAAAAACGTTCCTGCATGGTCAGGAGCCATGTATGCCCTCCCTTGGAGCGCGGCAGCGGTCCTATTAAGTCTAACGTGACTTGTTGCCAGGGGCGGACGACAGAAGTGGCGTGTAGCGTGCCGGCTGGTCGTGTTTGCGCGACTTTATGCTTTAAGCATTTTGAGCAGTTTTGGACGTACTGCGCTATTTCCCGAAACATACCGGGCCAATAATAGTACTGCGCGATCCGGGCGATTGTTTTCGCGATCCCGAGATGTCCAGCCGTAGGGGCGTCGTGATTCTGGTATAAGATTTTGGGGCGGCGGTCTTTGGCTACGCACTCTTTCCATTGCTCGTCGGCGGGTGTTTCTCTAAAATCGAGACTGTGGAGTACGTGACGGAGTAGTTTTCCCTCCTTTATTTCGTAGTCTGGATATTCGCGCGGGGCGTGTTGCACGGCGCGCAATGTGCGGCGATACCAGGGGCAGCGGGGCGGGTGGGTAACGGCGGCTGTCGTGGGTTGGCGAGATAGCGCGTCTGCCACCCGGTTAAGGGCTCCCTTCTTATAGCGGATCTCTAGGTCGTATTGCTGGAGCTCGAATGCCCACCGGCCCAGTCTCCCGGTGGGTGCGTCGATTTTCTGCAACCATCGGAGCGACTGGTGGTTCGTGAGAACGGTGAATGGGTACCCCTCGAGATAGTCCCGCATGCGGCGGATTCCCCATATTACGGCTAAGCATTCGAGCTCGGTCGCGCTGTAATTTCGTTCGGCCTGATTGAGAGTTCGGCTTGCGTAGGCGATGACTCGTTCGCCCTTCGGGAAATTTTGCGTTAGCACGGCCCCTACTCCGGTGGTGCTGGCGTCGGTCTGCAGGAAAAAACGACGCGTGAAATCCGGGCAAGCAAGAACCGGCGCGGTGGTCAGGGTCGTCTTTAATCGTTCGAATGCGTTTTCTTCCTCGGGTCCCTATGCCCACCGGGCGTGTTTGCGGGTTAACGCGGTGAGGGACGCGGCGACGGTCGCGAAGTCTTGTATAAATCGCCGGTACCAGGAGGCGACGCCTAGGAATTGTCGGATTTGCTTTACGGTTTGTGGCCGCGGCCACTGGGCGACGGCTTTGACTTTCTCGGGGTCGGTCCGTATTCCTTCTCGGTCGACGATATGCCCTAGGTATTGTAGGCGGTCTACGCAGAATCGGCACTTGGCCGGCTTGAGCTTTAAGTTCGCGTCGCGAAGCCGTCGGAAGACTTCCCGTAGGATTCAGAGATGTTCTTCGAATGTCGCGCTAATTATTATGATGTCGTCGAGGTATACGAACACGTGGGGTTCTAATTCGGGTCCGAGCACGGAGTCTACAAGTCGTTGGAACGTGGCGGGGGCGGAGTGCAGGCCGAACGGCATTACTTTGAAATGGAAGAGCCCCTTCCCGGGTACCGTAAACGCGGTGATGGGTCGACTGGACGGTGTGAGCGGCATCTGCCAGTAACCGCTCTTCAGATCGAGCGTGGTAAGGTATTTCGCGCCGCGTAATTTATCGAGGGTGGCGGTAATCTGGGGCAGTGGGTAGGCGTCGGGCTCGGTTGCGTCGTTGACCCTCCGGAAATCTATACAAAATCGGTAGCTGCCGTCCTTCTTTCGAACCACGACTACGGGCGAGCTCCAGGCGCTGTGGGAGCGTTCTATTACTCCGTCCCGCTCTATTTTCTCGACTTCGCTGTCGATAACGGCCTGCATGGCCGGGTTACGGGGCCGGTATCTTTGTTTGATCGGGGTGGCGGTCGGTTTCAGGCGGATGTCGTGCGCCGTTCGGTCGGTGGGTCCGCGGAGGGTTGCGAACAGCGGTAATTCTTGCTCGAGGAATTCTCGTAACCGTATTTCCTCGGTCGGTGTGCGTGGTGCAATCCCCTCGGTCGCGGCCGTCCCGGGGATGGTTTGCGGCGTTATCGGTTTGGCTGGCGCGGGTACTGCGAGACCGATTTTTGCCCAAAAATCTACTCCGAGGAGTACTGCGCTCGCTAGGTTCGGCATGATTGAAAATTCATGCCAGATCGTGCGTCTCGTGGTTTGGACGGGTAGCCGGACGCGGCCGGGGAGAACGATGCGGTGGCCGTTGGCTAGTTGCACCTCCTCTTCGTCGGGGACGATTGCAAAGCCTAGGTTTTGCGCGAGTCGCGCGGTGTTCTCGTCTATGAAAGAGATTTCGGATCCCGTATCGAGTAGTGCCATGAGTGGTTTCTCGTTCACCTGGATGTCGAGGTGCGGCCGCGGGAAAAATTTTAGGTCGAGGACCGGGGGCGGCCGGGGTTTCCGCGGTCCCGGCAGCGTTTCCCGGCGGGGGATGGCAGTCCTTTGTGAAAACTCCATCCTTGCCGCACTGAGAGCAGAATTTCCGCGCGGGTCGACGGCAATCGAATCGGGTGTGTCCCCGTTGTTTGCACTTCCAGCAGCATTCCCGTCGGTTCTACGCGGCGGCGGCGATTGGCGTTTCGGCGGTATCGGCTTTCGCGGGGGCGCGTTTCTTTCGATTTTGCTGAAGCCTTTCGTATTCGCTGGCTCGCTGCTGGAGATCGCGAAAGCTATTAACGTCGCCTCGCCAGATGCGGCTCTGGTAGTCGGGGTGCAAATTTTCGTATAATTGCTCGACCTGCTCCTCGGTGGAGTATCCCCCTGCCCGTCGCATGAGCGTGAGTAGGTGTGTCGCGTATTTCATGTAGGCCTCTCCGTCCCGCTGCGTACGGTCGCGGATCTCGTTAACGAGCTGCAATCGGTACCGGCGCGGTAGGAATGTTTCCTTAAAGTCCGCGATAAAGTCGTGCCAATCGAACCATCCGTCGCGGTTGTTACGGTACCAGAGGAGCGCGTCTTTTCGCAGGAGTTCGGGTAATCCGCGGAGCCAGTGTTCGTCCGAGAATTCGTACGCGGCGCGAAGTTCGTCGATGCGCTCGAGAAACGCCCAGGGATCCTTTCCTTCAAAGTGTAGTCCCCATTTTTGCATTTGGTCCATGATCTGGGTAGTGGGAGGTGCGGGGGGTGCCGGGCGGTCGGCCGGAATTATGGTTACCGGTGATGTCGCGGCGGGTACGGTCAGTGTCAGAAGCGGCGGGGGGTCGTTCTCTAACGCGGTTTTCTGGAACATCTCGGGATGGGCGTCGATAAATTGGCTTAATCGGTTGCGGAGCTCTTCGAGCGTGCCCTCGGTGTCGAGCCCGAGGGTCTGGAGTTCGCTTACTAGCTCGGCTTTGGACAGTTGATAATAATACGCCTTCATTTTACCCGTGTCTTGTGCCTGAGCCTTTCGGTCGGGTCCTTGTTCGGGATAAACTATAGATGTAAAAAGAGATTCACATTCAATACCGTGCTTGCAAGTAT
>NW_020213705.1:415-1061 GCF_003070985.1 Temnothorax curvispinosus | reverse complement strand
TCCGAAGTAATAAAAGAATTTAAATAATGAAGGTAAAAATACTGAAGACTTAGTAAGAATAAGGGAACAGGACATTCAACGGCAAATAATAAACAGTAAAATAGTAGAGGCAAGGTATAATACAAGGTACAAAGAAATAGAGGCGAGCAACAAAACACCGAGTTATTTATTAAAAGCGAATTTGAATAAAGTAAAAACGGGAGATGAGATTAGAGCGATGGTAAAATTAAGGTGCGGCAATTTAGAGGACACAAATAAATACTGGTTTGACGAAGAAGATACGAAGTGTAGATTATGCAAGTCAGGTAGGGACAACTTAGAGCATTATATAAGTGAGTGCAATATCACAAGTACGTGGTTTGAGAATCTAGGTAGGAATAACAAAGAGATATTAATGAACATATGCGATGACAAATTTAGTATGGAAAAAAGAAAAGTGTTAAATAGATTATGGAAAAGGAGAGAGGAATGTTATAAAAAAGATAACGACTGTAAATAATAATGCATTGCGACTGGCATGTAAAGAGGAAGGATGGTTGATGTGTGGATGGATGTGTGTTTTAAGTAGACTTGTAAACCAAGTCCTTTCTTGGCGTATAGCTGAAATAAAGACATATATATATATATATATATATATATATATATA
>NW_020213705.1:0-315 GCF_003070985.1 Temnothorax curvispinosus | reverse complement strand
ATTTAATATTTATTTAATTCTTTTAAAACAATTAATAAATTAATAATTACAATAAAAAAATCGATAACAGTTAATTATTAGAAACAAGTAACCAGTGTTCACACATGTTACCATGGAAGTAATACGTCACATATCATGAGTTTCTTTTATGCGTGGTTAGACTAATAGTCCGGGAGCCAGCTGCCATTTTTTATGACCAAAATTAAGAAACCTAAGATTTTGCTGTATGGTTCATTTAGTATTGCTACTAAACGAAGTGACCGTCAGCTTGCGCATTTGCGGTGGGTGTTGCCGCGGCAGCCACCCACACACGTA
>NW_020213704.1:0-4782 GCF_003070985.1 Temnothorax curvispinosus | reverse complement strand
AAATCGGTTCCGCGGCGCAGCGGCGGTCCTTTTAACACCTCCGAGGCGAAACTCCCTCCCTGCAGATTTCCCAGAATTTCGGGAGGGTGATTGGCCGTCGGAGGCTCGCGTCATGAAGCTGACGTCACCGGTTTCACGTGGCGACTCGACGGGGTCGTCACCTGATTTCGAGTCCTTTGTGTATAGCATGGATCGTTTCTTTGTTCTAGCGTTGTTGTTCGACCTTATTATTGATTACAAAGTTAAAGTTTCTGGAAAGTTACTCCTGAAAGATCCATGCTATACCGAATATCCCGTGACAATTCTTGAGCGGCATTTCACGCGAATATTAATTTTCTCACTTCACTGCAAGCGTGCATGTGCAGACATGCAGTCGAACGCGACTTCGTCGCGATGATAAATTTGCGATTTCAAACATCCCGCCCGCCTCGTCATGCCTGACGAAACAGGACGGTGTGTTCGATGGCTCGCTCGATGAGGCGCCCGACGTCGCGGTCGACAGAATCGATATGCGATCGATTTCGGCGCGTGGAGCAGGCGAGCACCAGCGGCGTGGCGCGCCTGCGCAGTGTCACAATATGCGACGATCCCGAGCGAAACACATAAATATTCGCGATATAAGCGTAACGCGAGTTCGGTGACATGTGAAACGTGAAGTGAAGTGAAGTGATGCACGAAAGTAATTTCACGTGTTGCACAATTCGTTGAGTTGAGGCGGAAGACCGAAATAAGCGGTTGCTTGGTTTGACATTGGCGGAGGGCCGAAATAGACGAACACGTGACGGGAATGAATTACATTATTACAAGAAAATTGCAGGCTGAAGGCCAATGAGACAATAAAGTGACAGCGAGTGTCGGTGAGCTCACGCATCCGTCGGCGGCGGCTGGTCCTCAGCCCCCGGGAGAAGCACGAGCTTGCACAGCGGTCGAACCAGCTCGGACGTGGCGGTGCGGATTGTAGCTACGCGTACAATGCCGTCGTCTCCGGGGTGCACCCGAACGATGCGGGCCAGTGGCCATCGACTCGGTGGCGTGCTTTCGGATCGCACCAAGCACAGAGAGCCGACGGCGGGTGCGTCCTCGGGTTTGAGCCACTTTGATCGAGTTGCCATCCCGATAATGTACTCGTGCGACCACCGTGACCAAAAGTGATCGCGCATTTTTTGGAGGTGTTGCCACCGGGAAAGTGAGCTCTCAGCGGCGTCATTCAAGGCGGGTTCGGGCACGGCCAGGAGAGGAGCGCCGATCAAGAAGTGGCCCGGTGTGAGAGCGGATATGTCGTTCGGATCGTCGGACAAAGCCTGCAGCGGCCTGGAATTAAGGCAGGCTTCGACCTGAGAGAGGAGAGTGCTCATCTCCTCGAAAGTGAGCGTTGTCTCTCCAATTACCCGACGGAGATGGAATTTGGTCGACTTCACGGCGGCCTCCCACAGTCCTCCGAAGTGCGGCGCAGCCGGAGAGTTAAAGTGCCAGGTTATGCCCTCCATGGCGGCGGCGTGGGCAAGGCGACGGCCGTCGGCAGACGACGCTCGAAAGAGCTCCCTCAGGACTCGATCGGCTCCCACGAAATTAGTACCGCAATCTGAGTACATCTCCTCGCAGAGGCCTCGACGGGAGATAAAGCGACGGAAAGCTGCGAGAAAGGCGTCCGTTGTGTAATCTGACACGACGTCCAGATGCACCGCCTTGGTGCAGAGGCACACAAATACGGCGATGAAGCCCTTGTACGCTCGATGTCCGCGGCCCTTGCTCGTGCGGAGGAGGATCGGGCCGGCGTAGTCCAGGCCGGTCCGGAGAAAAGGACGCGCTGGCGTGACTCGGCCTCTCGGAAGGTCGCCCATCGGCGGTTGCGGTGTCGCGGCTCGCCAGCGGGTGCAAGTGATGCAGCGGTGCAGCCGCTGTTTGACGACTGAGCGGCCACGAGGAATCCAGAAGCGACGGCGGAGTAAACCAAGAGTGAGCTGCACTCCTCCGTGCAGTGTTCGACGGTGGCACGACTCGATGAGCAACCGAGTGAGCCACGAGGACGGCGGTGCGATCATCGGATGTCGCTCATCGGTGGAAAGCAGAGCATGCTTGAGGCGGCCTCCGACTCTCAGCACGCCGTGGTCATCCAGGAATGGACTCAGGCTCGCTAACGAACTGCGATGGGACACAGCGCGGTTTGAAGAGAGGGCCGTGATCTCGTTGGTGAAGTGCAGTCCTTGCACCACGCGAAGCCAGAGCAGCAGTGCGTCATTGATTTCGGTCGATTGCAGTGTAAGTGCGGTAGTGCGGGAAGCGGTGCGACGCCAACGCAAGCACCAACTCGTGACTCGGAGGAGCCGGTGCAAGGAGGAAAACCGGAGAAGCATCTCGGGTTCCTCCTCGATTTTCTCGGTGGCGACGTGTGCCGCGACTCTCTGTTCGGGCAGATCGGCGTCGGACATCACAAGGTCCCCGCTCGGCCAGTGAGATCGGTCCTCGCGGAGCCAGGCGGGTCCAGTCCACCACAGGGGATGCTCCAGCAGTTCGCCAGGGGCGATTCCTCTGGAGGCGCAGTCCGCAGGGTTGTCCCTCCCGGGGACGTGTCTCCATTGAGCGTCAGGCAGCCGTTGCTGAATGCGAGCCACGCGGTTCGCCACGTAGGTCTTCCAGCGGGAAGCGTGTCCTTGAATCCACTTCAGGGTAACCTGCGAGTCGGACCAAAGAAACGTGGGTGCTGTGAACAGACGCAAAGTGGAACGAGTGTGATCTGTGAGAGACGTGAGCAAGTCGGCGGCAGTGAGCTCGAGCCGTGGCAGTGTCACCTGCCTGACCGGGGCCACCTTGCTCTTTGCGGCCAACAGGTGAATGGCCACGGTGCCGTTCCTGATGATGCGGAGGTACACGGCAGCGGCGTATCCTCGCTCGGATGCGTCGGCAAAGCCGTGCAGCTCCACTTGTGCGTCTTCGTCCTTGCTGCCGAGCCAGCGGTTGATGCGTAATCGGGAGAGGAGAGGCAGCTCCTCGAGGAAGCTCTTCCAGCTTTGCGCGTCGGCGGTGGGAAGAGGATCGTCCCACTCGAGTCTCTGGAGCCACGCGGACTGAATGAGAATCTTCGCGCGAATGACCACGGGGGCGAGCCATCCTAGCGGATCGAAAAGACGTGCGGTTTCCGAGAGGACTCGTCTCTTCGAAAGTTCGGTGACGGTGCGCGGGTGAATCGCGAACGCGAAGGTGTCCTCGTTCGGGTGCCACAATAACCCGAGAGTGGAAAAGCAGTCGTTTTCCCATGAGTGCGGTTCGTGGTGAAGTCGGTGCTCGGGTGGGACTCCGGACAGCACTTTCTCGTCGTTCGCGGCCCATTTTCGAAGCGGGAACCCGCCCGCCGTGCACAGTCCGCGGAGTTCGGCTTGTTTCGCGATCGCGGCGGACAGAGTGTTCGCGCCCGAGACAACGTCGTCTACGTAGGTGTCCTCACGCAACGCGATTGCTCCCTGCGGATATCGCGATTGTTCGTCATGAGCCAACTGTTGCAACGTGCGAATGGCTAGAAAAGGCGCGCACGCGAGGCCGTATGTTACCGTGAGGAGCCGGTACACGCACACGAGGGCGAGGAGGGCGCCCCGCCAGAGGATGCACTGGTACGTCCTGTCGTCCGGGTGGATGAGGATCTGCCGGTACATCTTCTCGATGTCCGTGACGAAGGCGTAGCGGTGCCAGCGCCAGCGCGTCAACACGTCGGCTAAAGCGGGCAGCAAATTGGCGCCTATGAGAAGGTGGTGATTCAGCGACTCGCCGGACATTGTCTCTTGCGACCCGTTAAATACCACCCGTAGTTTGGTGGAGGTGCTTGATTCTCGGAGGACTCCATGATGAGGTAAGAAGCATCCATACTCATCCTCGTTGAATGGCGAGACCGTAGCTAACTCCATGTGTTTTAGGTCTTCGTACTCTCGCATGAACTGACGGTAGAGCTCTCCGAACCGGGCGTCTCTTTGGAACTTACGCTCCATTGCGGTCAGCAGGCGTTCGGCCGGTCGGCGAGTTTTCGACAACGTAGTTGGCGTCTTGGCAAACGGTAGGCGGACCACGTACCGTCCCGTCTCCGTGCGAGAGTGCGTTTGCACATAAAAGTCCTCGCACCTCTGTTCATCGGGCGTGAGGGCGGCGGGAGTGGAAGGCTCTGCTTCTTGCTCCCAGAAGCGGCGCACGAGATCGGCCAGCTCGTTGTCGGCCGTCGCTTGAAAACTGCCGCGCGCGTGGAGGGCTGAAGCACCGCAGCCGCCGGACAGAATCCACCCGAAGGCTGTCTTCTGCGCGATCGGGGCATGCGGCCCGCCCTTTCGAAGGCCCTCTTCGAGGATGGTGGAGCACACTTCTGCTCCGAGAAGTAGCTCGACCGGGTCTCCAGCCGAAAACTGTGCATCGGCTAGAGGCAGCCCTTTGAGATGGGGCCACGTGGCGGGACTTTTAACCGATGAGCCTTGATAGAGAGAAAGGCGAGGCAGCACGAACGCGACGGCGGAAATTGTGACTCCGGTCGTCACGGACGTGAGGTTCACTGTCACCTTCCCGCGGGTTGACCCGGATTTCGACCCCCCGATTCCGAAGATCGACACGGCGGAGCGAGTTCGTTGCAGGTGCAACTGTTGTACGAGAGATTCGGCGATGATTGAGACCTCCGATCCTTGATCGATGAGGACTCGAGCCGGATGCGGACTGCCGTGTCGGTCGGCGACGGTCACTCGCGCGGTCGCGAGGAGGATTGCCTTGCGGTCGTCAGCGGAGCGCACAGCGGACAGCGCGCTGACCTCGGTC
>NW_020213703.1:0-4880 GCF_003070985.1 Temnothorax curvispinosus | reverse complement strand
CTTGGTGAGCACGTCGGCGACCATCTGATCGGTTGGCACATGATGCAGTTTTACAACGCCGCCTTGAACAGCGTCCCGGGTGAAGTGGTATCGTATGTCAATATGTTTCAGACGTGTATGCGATACCGGATCATTTGCCAAGTACTGAGCTCCGCGATTGTCGATGCAGATCGTTAGCTCAGCCAATTCATCCAACTTCATTTCCATAAGAAGGCTCCGAAGATGCAGTGCTTCCTTGACTGCCTCTGATAAGCTCACATACTCAGCCTCTGTGGAAGACAATGCAACAGAACGTTGCTTTTGTGATTTCCATGTTACTGCGGCCCCGCTCATAAGAAAGACGTAACCGCTGTATGATTTTCGTCCCACAAGGTCGCCCCCCCAGTCTGCATCGGAATATCCAAGAAGGGGTAGATCTGTTGATGTGTACACCAAACCCATCCGAACTGTACCCGCCAGGTAGCGTAGGACTCGCTTCGCCGCCATCCAGTGACTCTTCTCGGGTGCAGTCGTGAACTGGGCAAGTCTCGACACCGCATTGGCAATATCCGGGCGCGTTGCGACGGCCAGATATAACAATGCGCCAATAAGCTCGCGATAAGGCCAGTCTTCTATATTCGTCGATTCCGCCGTCTGCATCTGTCTGATACTAAGCTCCGCTGGCGTGGCGACGGGGTTGCAGTTTTCCATTCCGAATCGACGAAGTATATCCAAAATATATCCGCTCTGGGTGAGCGTTATCGTGTCTTCGTGTTGATTTATCTCGAGTCCCAGGCAGAATTCTGCCAAGCCGAGGTCCTTGATGTCGAAATCCTCCTTCAGACCGCGCTTGATCTCTGCTATCCACTTTAAATCCCGTGATGCGATTAGAATATCATCCACGTATATGAGTAACAGGAGGATTTCAGCACCACGATGTGCCACGTAATTTGTCAGTCTTCTTGTCAGGGCAATCCGGCGATTTATGTCCGGCTACGCCACATGTATAACAGCGTATCTTAGTTGAATCCTCGGCCTCCGACTCATTATTGTTTGCCTTGATCGCTCGTCTTCGTGGTTTTCGCTTCCCACCGTTTCCACCGCGGTTCGTGACCAAAGCGCTGGCCGCTTCGACTATTTTCGCCTGATGCCGAACATCGCTCTCCTCAAGGATTTTAACCTTCAAAGCCTCAGGAGTAGGGAGGTCATCACGTGATTCAATCGCAACTCTGAAATTATCATAGCTAGGTGGTAAACTGTATAATAGCATAATAGATAACAAATCTCCGTTTACTTCCACGCCCATCGCTGTAAGCTTGTCCACTGCGTCGAAAAAGCGTGTCATGTGCTCCCTCACGTCGCCTCCTTCTTGCAGACGTTGTAGCATCAACTGTTTCAGGAGCGTCGCCTTCCTCGCAGGCCCCTTCGACGCGTATATTGACTCGAGCTTGAGCCACACCTCGCGCGAAGTTGTGCAGCCTCGTACCTGTTGGAGTTCAGAGGAATGAATAGATAATATTAAATCTGATTTGGCCTTTTTGTCACTCTTTCTCCAGGCATTTTGGGCAGCAACACCCGCGGCAACTGCAGCAGCATCACCGACAACAGGAGCTGGTAGCACATTCTCGCCACTAACGTATTCCCACAAATCGTTTTTGGTTAATAACGCTTCGACTTGCATCTTCCACGTGTCGTAGTTCTCCTTCGTCAATACTTCGATGCGCACCGATCCAAACGTACTCGAGGTCATTGTTGCACTTTCAACAGTTTGCAAGCAACACTTCAGAAAGTTTTTAGTCTCCAGTTTTACTTCAAAAACGAAACTACGCGAACATAATCTCACTCGCTAATTTTCATTACGTAATTATTAAGTGTCCTGGGCCCATAACCTGTTGGAATGTGGGAGTTGACACAGTGTTTATTATTATATTTTGGTTATTCACTCAATATACGAAGAATACAGCGAGATGTTTTTCTTAGAATCGGATATTGCACGAGCACGTGAACAGGTGAACCGGGCAGTTACGAGCTTAGCGAACGTGTGTGTTGTAGAAACGGAGTGAAAAGGAAACGAGAGAATATATGTATATAGTACATAGTAGATAAAGAAGATTCCGTTACATTAGACCGGCTATAAAGCGTTCGCATTGAAAGCTAAGTTTTAGCATCCTTAACAGTAAGTAAAAGACAAAGAGAATCAGAATCTTCGTGAAACATGCGATTCCGACTAAAGTCCAATTCTGATTAGAGCAGCGTTAAGTCTTAACTCAAGTGTTATTTTTTTTTAGTGAATTGCAATGCAAATAATATATTATTATAAGCCAAAGATTAGAGGGTACTTTCTTTTTTATTGACACGTATCAAAAGTACATAATAAACTATAAGCCAAAGATTTAATAGATAAATGTATATTATATTTTTAATGTTCAATGAAGATAATTTGATATACATATTACATATACAATTATTCGTCTTTTATAGAGTTAATATTTGTTGGCGAATTATGGTTTCCGGGCGTAACTCCGGTTCGCCAATTGGCGTAAGATGCAGGGTCGACCCCGACAGGGATCCGATGTGCAGTTGGAATAAGACACTTGATTTTGAAGAATTGCACAAATATCTTTTAATAGTCAGTTCAGTACAAATTATGGTGAACGCACTATGAGTGAGCGCAACACTCTGCGCGCACGTGATTCGGTGTGGGCTCGGTGCGCGGATCACGTGACACGAAACTGTTCGCCGGGCGCAAAGGCGATGGCAATTAAGAAGCGCAATGTAGCTTGCACTCGATGAACGCACGTGAGGCGTTATACAGCAGTTGCACTTGTTCGTAACACAAGACGCGAGAATGTTCACAAATTGTCGAATCGATCGCGATGATCGAGCGTACAATGACGAGGCACGCAGGGCGACTTATACGCGAATGTTCACCGCTTGCGGAGACGAAGGTGAATTGCAGCACGCACAAACGGCGCGATAATAAGCGGTGCTCTGGCTGAGCAGTAAACCCGTGTGCACGACGGTATGTGTGAGACCGCGTGAAACGGAGTAAACAATAACGGTAACGGATGCACGGCGGTGTACGACCTCGTGAACCGGAGTACTGTATTTGACTATCGGAGACCGGAGCTCTCGCGGCCTTTCGCGGGCCCGTTTCGGGAGCTTTCGGACGCACGACGCGTATCGACCAATCATTCGCGTTTCCGGGATCATGCGATCACGGCATGACAGAATCGATACGCGTCGGGAGACACTTTGCGGTCAGGGTTGACGCGGGGAGCGGCGCGAAATTCCCTCGTTCGGAGGGCAACTAAATGATGGCGTTACCGGTACGGTATTGATCCTCGATCGCGAAAATTACGGAACAATATTATTTAATCGTTCGGAGATTGACGTACACATGCGGTGTCCACGCATTAATGACCGTGTGTACAATAAATCATTGTTCAAGGAACAGTTTAGTAAAAAGTTCCATTTTGCGATCTCGTGCTGCTCCATGTGAACCTTCCAGTTCCCTATTAGCAACTAAAATCTCAAAATCGTCATCTTCTTCAGGAAAATTGTAAACATCATCCCCGTCAATACAATAATTATGTAAAATGCATGCCGCAACTACCGTGTTAATGATAAAGGACATCTCACAATACTCTAAAAAAATTGATACGACGGAACCGTCTTTTTAATTGCCCAAATGTTCTTTCAACAGACATTCGTGTGGATGAATGTATAAAATTGAATTCCATCTGTTGTGGTGTGAGATGACCATTATCTCGAAATGGTGGAACGAGCCATAGCAAAGATGGATATGCGGAGTCTCCTAATAAAAAGGTATCATTAGGGAACAATACACCATTGTCAGCATTTGCTGCATGATACAATTCTGATCTTCTGAATATACGTGCATCATGGAGAGAACCAGACTGTACGTTGGTACAGAGAACCACAATGTACGTTGGTAATCCGCATATTCGCATCTGCCACTATTTGTAAACTAATGGAAAAGAATTTTTTTCGATTACAATTGTAGGCGCCGAATTGATGTATTATAAGTAGAGGTATCGTAGGCGCCGATTCGTGATATATGGCTCCACCTGTCGAAGGAGATTGACGCGACAGGATCCGATTTAGAGTAACGCGACAGTGTGAAAAGATACTCCGAACGGTCTGCCGCGATCCGAGGGACCGAGATCGGGCTGCCGCGGCCGGTATTAATTAATATCCTAGTACTTGCGAGGGACTGCCGAGTCGGATTGTGTCGAGACGTAGCTATAAGTAGAGCGCACGAGATATTTGTGAAACGGAGCAAGCGGTAAAACTATGTAAATCGAGCAAATATAATAAACGGAGCAAGTGATTTATCTGTATGTGCTGTTTGATTTATTAACAATTGCCTACAGTTTATTAGAAGTGGGATGAATCGGCGTTGTTAAAAGAACATATAATCGAATTGTTTTTTTTTTTTTTTACTAATACGTATCAGGACTAATATCGATATTGATCTTTTGAGAACGTGCTAGAACCGGAAGTGCGTCGCGGTGAGGAATGTTCTCGAACTTTCGGAGTCGATGAGTCAGCAGAAGTGCGAGTAACCGAAATTCGGAGTGCCGCCTGTGTTATTGACAATATTGATTGGTAGCCCTGGTGTTTCCGACCCGCAAAGCGTTTCGATCCTGGATACGATAATCGGTAATCAAGAATCTCTTGACTGTCGACGTCAGTAAGATGAACCGGGAAACGATAGAGGCGTTATTAATCAATGATCTGCGGGCGCACGCAGCGCGCTTAAAGCTTGACACGAAGGGATCACGTGCAAACATTTTCGACACCGTTGTGAATCATTGCGAACGAGTAGGCTGGCCAGAGGCGAACTCCGAAGATCTTTTGAAAGAAAGAAATAATGT
>NW_020213702.1:0-4420 GCF_003070985.1 Temnothorax curvispinosus | reverse complement strand
GTTTCGGATGTACGTGGAGCTGCCTTGTAGCAAGTAATGCACTGTCTGATGTGTTTCTTGATGCTGTTTCGAGCTGATAAAGGCCAGTATTTGTCTTGCACGGCCGCCAGCGTTGTCTGTGCTCCGGCGTGGAGCTGCTTGCGATGCTCATGCGCTATAACGAGACGCGTGAAGGGATGATCAGCAGGTAATACGACGGGATGTTTCTTGTCAGGTGAGATTGCTGAGTTCCGAAGTCGTCCACCTACTCTTATGATATCTTGTTCGTCAATAAATGGAGCTAAACTAAGCAATTTGCTTTTGCGTGACACACATCCATTTGCCTTAACGGAGTGCAGTTCTTGTTTAAATGCTGATTGCTGAATGATTCTTATAAGACGACGATTGGATTCAAATAATTCCTGTGTGGTTAAACGATCTTTAATTCTAGATTCTGGCTTGCTTCTAATGTTAGTGATAAATCTGATGCAAAGAGCGATGACTCTAATTAGCTTGTTTAGAGATGAAAATCTTGTGAATATTTCATGTTTGTCGTCAATAGTGACTATAGACGTGAGTGTTGGCCTCTGCTCTGGTATTTCTCCTAATAGAGGTGGTATATTGGTGTTCCAATCTTGAGCTTCGTGCTGCAACCATGATGGACCAGACCACCACAGACTTGCGTTACTCAACGATGCCGGAAAAGATCCTCTTGATACATAGTCAGCTGGATTAAATTCTGAGCTCACGTGATACCATTGAGTCGGTCGGGAGAGCCTGTGAATTTCTCCAACCCTGTTTGCGACGAAAACACTCCACCTTTTGTTAGTTGCCCTTATCCACTGCAACACAATCTCTGAGTCTGTCCAATAGCCTACATCCTCTATTTCAAGGCGTACTGATTTCAATGCTTTGTCTGCTAATTGCACTAGTAGGACTGCAGCGGACAACTCTAAGCGTGGCAATGTAATCGTTTTCAACGGCGCTACTCGAGACTTAGAACATAGCAGCTGCGTTGAATGCTGTCCTTGTGGATTAGTAATTCTGACGTATAGACATGCTCCGTATGCCTTTTCACTTGCGTCAGCGAAGCCGTGAATTTGAATCCTAGAAGCTTGCTTACATAATACATATCTTGGTATGGTGAAGTTGTGAATTATACTTAACTGATCTTGAAATTGTAACCATGCGGTATGTATGTCCATGGGCACAGTTTCATCCCATGCCAAATTATGCTTCCATACTCTTTGGATGAGTATCTTGGCAACGAGTGTGATTGGTCCAAGAAGTCCCAATGGATCGAATATTTTGGACAATGCTGATAACATACTTCGTTTAGTCACCTTGCGAGAATCAGAAATGTTGATGTCATATTTGAAACTGTCGTTTGACGTATTCCAATGCATGCCTAGTGTACATATTTCTTCGTTTCTGTTGATGAAGTGAATGGGTTCGCCAGTATCTGCGCTCGACATATCTTCTAGTACTTCAGGACAATTGGATGCCCATTTTCTGAGCTGAAAGCCAGCCTTGCTCAATACCTTGGTGGTTTCGTCACGTATCTGCTTGACTCCGGCAATGGTATCAGCTCCTGATAATAAATCATCAACATAAAAATCGTCGAGAATAGCTGCTGCTCCTATTGGATAGTTTATCCTTTCCAGGGTTGCTATTTTCTTGATTGATGCAATCGCTAGGAAGGCTGCTGCTGCTGATCCATATATTACGGTTAGTAGTGCGAATAAAGATATCTCATCCTTTGGATCGTTCCTCCAGAAAATCATTTGCAAGAAGATTTGTGCCTCGTCAATGAGTACTTGACGGTACATCTGAGTTATATCAGCTGTGATTACATATACGAATGTACGAAATCGTAATAGGATCATAAAGAGATCTTGCTGCAACGTTGGCCCTACCATAAGGCAATCATTTAGTGATATTCCTGTGCTGGTGTCGCAGGAAGCGTCGAACACTACCCGTAGTTTTGTGGTTAGACTATTATCCTTCAGCACGTAATGGTGTGGTATGTAGTAGCGTGGGGCCTGCTGAGGTATTTGCTGCTCATCGATACGTACCATATGGCCTAAAGCTAAGTATTCCGACATAAATTGTGCATATTGCGCCTTTAGTTGTGGTTGCTTCTGTAATTTACGTTCCATAGCAATAAATCTTTTCAATGCTGTGCTGCGTGATTCACCAAGTTGCTGTAATTTCGTCTCCTTGATCGGCAACCGCACTATGAAACGGCCGTCTACGTTTCTGGTCGTAGTTTTTTCGAAATGTTCCATGCAGAGTTTCTCTTCGGGAGTAAACGGAGTTTTTTCATGGATGTGTTCCATGTCCCAAAACTTGGATAATGTTTCGTTGATTTGCTGATTAGTGGATAAATTACATGCTCTGGATTCTGCCGGGTTGTAACTACACGTCTTGCCACCGACGATCCAACCTAGTTGAGTCTTTTGTAGCGTGGGCTGATTTTTATGCAATTGTATCTGTCCGACACATATTAGTTGCCAGAATATCTCTGCACCTATAAGTATATCAATTTCACCTGGTATGTGGAATTGTGGATCCGCTAACCTGATATTATTTGGAATCGTGAACTTATCTATGTTAACTTGAACTTGAGGCAAATTGTCCGTAATAGCATTTAGAACATAGCATTCAATGTTTTGAGAATAAGATGTGTGCATTGATTTTATTCGTATTGTGACTGTGCTACACGAATGCGTTTGTGATTTATTAATTCCTGTGACGGACATGTTTGTTTGCTTTTGCACGAGATTCAATTTTCTTGCTAGCTTTCCTGTGATAAAACTAGATTGTGATCCTGAATCTAATAATGCTCTACATACATGAATGTTGCCATGTTGTTCATAGACATTTACGCTTGCCGTTGATAATATAATCTGGCCATACTTATCTTGAGAGCTGTGATGATTTAGAGTGACTGTGCTAGACGGACTTGCTTGTTCCGACTTATTTGTAGATGTGTTATCCTTGTTGGACTTGTCTTCTATGTGTAGAAGCGTGTTGTGCTTTTTGCTGCATGTTTGACACGTTGACGATTTGCAATCCTTGGCTTGATGTGTAGTGGATCGTAGACAGTTTATGCATAGATGTTTAGCTCTTACTTCTTTATTCCTATTTTCGCTTGGCAATTTCAGAAAATCAGGACATTGAAATATATAGTGCTTCCCCTTGCAGTAAGCACAGCCAATGTTAGAAGCAGCTACGTGAGTATTAACCTTGTTAGAATTACGAGAATTTGACGCTACTGAATCGCTAGATGCCTTCTTGGATACGGCTGATAACGCTTTGCATTTATATATCAAGAAATCAATGAGCTGTTTTAGAGTGGGCATGTCATTTGCTCGAATCTCATCCTCCCATTCTCTTGCGATGATTGAATCTAACTTAGTGATGATCAAGTGAATGATAAGATCATCCCAATGCTCAGTGGGCCTACCTAAGCTTTTTAACGAACGCAAGTGCCGTAATACGTCGTCAATTAACTTCCTTAGTGCTATACTATTACCCCTTGTAATTGCAGGTAAATCATATAACGCTCTTATGTGTTCCTGAGCTATCTCACGCTTGTCGTCGTAACGTTGCTTTAATAAGTCTAAGGCTTCTTGGTAATTATTAGAAGTGATTTCCAGCGATTCAATAACGTGCGCCGCGTCGCCTTCCAATGAGGAAATTAAATAGTGGAATCTTTGTATGTTTGTTAACTTCGGATTGAGATGAACCATCGACTCGAATGTATTGTAAAACGGATACCAATCCACGTAATTACCGCTAAACTTTGGTATTGCAATCTTCGGTAAGTGCATCTGACTGATGTCACGGACATAACCTTCATTTTCGTTCGGATTCGCGACCTCGATCTGCGTAGGCGCTAATAAACGTTCGATTTTGCTAGCAATACTGAAGTAACTCTCTTCGAAATTTAACCATTCTTGTTCTTGCTCGGCCTGAAGATCGGCTTTTTCGATACCATCTAAATCCTCGGCTAATTCTAATAACTCGTCAATTTGCACTTGGATATCATTGAATTGATTCCAATATTCAGCGAATCGTTGTTTCCGCTGTTTTACGTACGCGATATCTACATCTTGTGGATCTATAGCATCGATCGCGTTTCGAGTACGCGTGCATTGTGATTTTACGGATGCTCGTTTTGCTTTAAGAGCCTTTAATTTTTGCATCGACATTATTACGAATGATGTCGCACAAGGAATGAAGGGAGAGGAAAGATGGAGACTCACCTCGTTGCGTTGTAATGCGCTGCAGTGCGCTCGTTTTCGTGGTTATATTATACTTTGCTACTTTTGCTCTTGTCGCATTTACGTGAGATTTATTCTGTTTTGTCAGCATATCCGGCTCGAAGGACCATGTTCGTGATAATGACTGACTCGCTTTTTTGGAAAAGATATGC
>NW_020213701.1:2753-5196 GCF_003070985.1 Temnothorax curvispinosus | reverse complement strand
AAAAAGTTGATTTGTGATTCGACGATGTCAAGTGACAATTGTGAAGCCACGTCACGCAGGTGCTGGGATTCATAGGTCAAGGTGAGGAGATTACAATTCAAGTCGCCAGTGATTATTATGCTTTTGTAACTATGTGAAAATCTGGTAAACGCGTCGATATATTCGCTAAAATTTCTACCCCTCGGTCTACGGTACATGGTGGTGAGCAAGAAAGGTTCACACGTGCCGTCTCGCACGTCGAGAATGAGGTACTCCGGTACATTCGAAAAGGCAGAAGGCGATGACGCTAGAACACGTACGGGCCCTCAACGATTCGTGTATGTAACAGGTTACGCCACCTCCCCGCTTGCCCTCCCTGTCCGCGCGTAACAAGTAGTATCCATTGACTCTCACTAACTCATCAGAAATATTAGAGTGAAGCCAGGTCTCGGAGATAGAAATAATGTAAAAAAAATTGGACGCTAAGAAGACCTGAATTGACTCCAAATGAGCAGGAAGAGAGTTTGCATTAAAGTGAGCAATTTTAAGCCAATCGCGCGAAGCAGCAGTAGGACCAAGGCCTGCATCCGCCACAGCGGGTCACTCGAGCCCCACCAGACCCAACTCAGAGGATATCAATATAGGAGGCAACCTTGGTTCCTGCGAACAAAAATCTGACCGTCCCTACTCTATGCATATTTATAGGACAATTGCTTGGCCCTGACTCTTGTCTGACACAATAAATTATAAGTGTCAGTAGGAAGGAGTTCATTGACGGAAATCTCTCGGAAATCTCTCGCGACTTAAGCGCGACTATGATCGATCTTGTACGTTCAACGGAGTCAGTACGAAGATCACAGGCAGAAATAGAGGCAGGGGCCCCGTCGCGCGCCACGGACGCATTTCTCCGCCCCACATCGCGAGCCTCGAAAACGTCGGAAGCCAGTTGAGAAACGCCGAGCGCACGAAAAACTTTGGCGACTAGCTCACCAGGCGCATCGGTGAAAATACATGGAATACCAGAAATAATAATATCCGACGTTCGAGAGACCCGCGATGCAGCAGACAATTCGCGATCGATTTGCTGAGAGCCGACCAATCGCGTGCCCCGAGTCTCTAACTCCGCAATTCGATCACCGTGATCTGCCATGATTTTCAGAACCCCGGGTATTTAGGCTAACTTTTGCGCGACATCAGCATTCACGGACTCCTGGTGGTTGATGAAGGCAGTGATCTTCTTGTCGGACTCGTCCAACCTGGCAGTAATCTTCCCGTCAGACTCGTCGAACCTAGCAGCAAATCTCTTTTCTGATTCGTTGAGCCTGGACAATATCAACTAAAGCAGAGCGTCGGTAGATGGAGACTGCACGCCTGAAGTAGCTGATGCTCCACTCGAAAAATCAAAAGAGTGCACACTCGGCTCAGCGACCGGTGTAAGGGGTGCATCTAATGAGGCCGCAAGAGATTTGCAGCAAGTGTCTGCATATCTGGTTGCAGCATAAGGTTTGACACAACCTGGGTGGAACTCTCTCTTACACCCGTCGCAATCACGCGATTGGTTTGCTAGGTTTGCTATCAGCTTCCCGCACCTGGCGCACATACGCTGCTCCATGTATAATGTAGATACGGATTAACAGTCCAGCAAAACGTACACTCAGCGAAAGTAAACACGCATATACACACCAGAGGCAATGTCACTAGAAGATAACTAGATTGGTATCACGCAAACCAATCGGACCAGAGCAAGGTAGTCCAGTTATTGCAGTGGCCAATCAGCAGTCACCACGGCAGCACACGCTCAGAGACAGCAAGTAGAAGGAGAAGCTCAATAGCAGACACATGCATAGCAGTGATAATAAAAGTCACTACACACAGATCCGCAAGCACAGCAGCAACCAATCAGCACGTGCACAGGAAGCGACAGACGAGGGCCGTATTCATAGTCGAATCTGAAATTTGCTCTTAAGACGATCTTGGTCAAGGCGGCCTTATTCAATCAAAATCGTTTTAAGATTGGTAGATTTCATAGTCGTGAAACAAGGCGGTCTTCACGAAGAAGATTTCGCTCAAGGAAGTCTTATTTGATTTGAGATCGCCTTGGCGAAGACCGTACTTAAAACCATGCTTATTCTCGATCGGCTGTTTCCGTACTCTTTCCGTTGGTTCCTCCAATAGGAACTTTGGATTTATTATTATCCGCACTTTCATGTATGCAATCAATGGACAAGTGAGATAGTTTTGAAGTGAGGTTAACCGATAAACTCTTTCGATCGATACAAACGTGGGACAACGCAGACCAGCACGGTGCAATCCAAGGCGTTAAAATATGGAAGTAATATTAATTTTCAAACAAATATAACTTTTGGCTATCGCACAAGCTTACTTTATGCTAAGTTTATTGATATTAAACTTAGATATGTATGTAACTTTAAACTTTAATCAACGCAGGCTTATTCTTTAACTC
>NW_020213701.1:0-2743 GCF_003070985.1 Temnothorax curvispinosus | reverse complement strand
TAACTCTTAACGACACTTCGTTATCGTTGCAATGTCTTTGCGCAGCTTTTTCACGTAGTAAAACATTATAACCATTATAACGATAACAAATTGTCGTTATGAGTTAAAGAATAAGCCTGCGTTGATTAAAGTTTAAAGTTACATACATATCTAAGTTTAATATCAATAAACTTAGCATAAAGTAAGCTTGTGCGATAGCCAAAAGTTATATTTGTTTGAAAATTAATATTACTTCCATATTTTAACGCCTTGGATTGCACCGTGCTGGTCTGCGTTGTCCCACGTTTGTATCGATCGAAAGAGTTTATCGGTTAACCTCACTTCAAAACTATCTCACTTGTCCATTGATTGCATACATGAAAGTGCGGATAATAATAAATCCAAAGTTCCTATTGGAGGAACCAACGGAAAGAGTACGGAAACAGCCGATCGAGAATAAGCATGGTTTTAAGTACGGTCTTCGCCAAGGCGATCTCAAATCAAATAAGACTTCCTTGAGCGAAATCTTCTTCGTGAAGACCGCCTTGTTTCACGACTATGAAATCTACCAATCTTAAAACGATTTTGATTGAATAAGGCCGCCTTGACCAAGATCGTCTTAAGAGCAAATTTCAGATTCGACTATGAATACGGCCCTCGTCTGTCGCTTCCTGTGCACGTGCTGATTGGTTGCTGCTGTGCTTGCGGATCTGTGTGTAGTGACTTTTATTATCACTGCTATGCATGTGTCTGCTATTGAGCTTCTCCTTCTACTTGCTGTCTCTGAGCGTGTGCTGCCGTGGTGACTGCTGATTGGCCACTGCAATAACTGGACTACCTTGCTCTGGTCCGATTGGTTTGCGTGATACCAATCTAGTTATCTTCTAGTGACATTGCCTCTGGTGTGTATATGCGTGTTTACTTTCGCTGAGTGCACGTTTTGCTGGACTGTTCATCCGTATCTACATTATACATGGAGCAGCGTATGTGCGCCAGGTGCGGGAAGCTGATAGCGAACCAATCGCGTGATTGCGACGGGTGTAAAAGAGAGTTCCACCCAGGTTGTGTCAAACCTTATCCTGCAACCAGATATGCAGACACTTGCTGCAAATCTCTTGCGGCCTCATTAGATGCACTCCTTACACCGGTCGCTGAACCGAGTGTGCACTCTTTCGATTTTTCGAGTGGAGCATCAGCTACTTCAGGCGTGCAGTCTCCATCTACCGACGCTCTGCTTTAGTCGATATTGTCCAGACTCAACGAATCAGAAAAGAAATTTGCTGCTAGGTTCGACGAGTCTGACGGGAAGATTACTGCCAGGTTGGACGAGTCCGACAAGAAGATCACTGCCTTCATCAACCACCAGGAGTCCGTGAATGCTGTTGTCGCGCAAAAGTTAGCCCAAATACCCGGGGTTCTGAAAATCATGGCAGATCACGGTGATCGAATTGCGGAGTTAGAGACTCAGGGCGCGCGATTGGTCGGCTCTCAGCAAACCGATCGCGAATTGTCTGCTGCATCGCGGGTCTCTCGAACGTCGGATATTATTATTTCTGGCATTCCATGTATTTTCACCGATGCGCCTGATGAGCTAGTCGCCAAAGTTTTTCGTGCGCTCGGCGTTTCTCAACTGGCTTCCGACATTCTCGAGGCTCGCGATGTGGGGCGGAGAAATGCGTCCGTGGCGCGCGACGGGGCCCCTGCCTCTATTTCTGCCTGTGATCTTCGTACTGACTCCGTTGAACGTACAAGGTCGATCATAGTCGCGCTTAAGTCGCGAGAGATTTCCGACTATATTCTGCGGGTTATGCGCCGCAAGCGTCGACTCACCGTCAACGATGTTTTTTCCAAAAATATTTCCGGGCACATTTATGTCAATGAACTCCTTCCTACTGACACTTATAATTTATTGCGTCAGACAAGAGTCAGGGCCAAGCAATTGTCCTATAAATATGCATGGAGTAGGGACGGTCAGATTTTTGTTCGCAGGGACCAAGGTTTGCCTCCTATATTAATATCCTCCGAGTTGGATCTGGTGCATGGGGCTCGAGTGACCCGCTGTGGCGGATGCAGGCCTTGGTCCTACTGCTGCTTCGCGCGATTGCCTTAAAATTGCTCACTTCAATGCAAACTCTCTTCCTGCTCATTTGGAGTCAATTCAGGTCTTCTTAGCGTCCAATTTTTTTCACATTATTTCTATCTCCGAGACCTGGCTTCACTCTAATATTTCTGATGAGTTAGTGAAAGTCAATGGATACTCAGTACCGGCTTTAGGGTAGGGCGCGGTTGGGCGACCGCCCGGGGCGCCAAATCTGTAGGGGCGCCGCTGAGGGCGCCGCTGCACGGTGCCCCTAGAGTCCCTCTAATAAGAAGATGTCGCGACTCTTATTAGAGGGACTCTAGTGCCCCCTAGTATGCGGGAATACCTATATCTCCTTACTGTGTTATATCTACCCTGGCGCGCTCTCTATACCTTTATATATCATATCTTTTGATTCAAAGTCAGTTACTTTGTTCGGGATTTTGCAGAGATTGTTCACACTGTTTTCTGCTTCCGTTAATCGATGGAAAATCTTAACCGATCACTTAGGACTCTACAGTTTGAAAAAACTGAGTGACACACGTTGGGAAGCAAAAATAAACAGTGTAAAAACAGTCCGCTATCAAATTTGTGACGTTCATGATGCTTTAGTTACTTTGGCTAACGAAACTGAGAAAAGTGATGTTACTATCTCGCACGAGGCAATCACTCTAGCAGAACAGT
>NW_020213700.1:0-2611 GCF_003070985.1 Temnothorax curvispinosus | reverse complement strand
TGCTTATTAGTGATTTATGAGTGCTTTTATCCACTTCGATTATTACGGATCCTTGCTCAATATTCTTATTTTTTCCTCTTAAAATTTTCTTCACTAAGTGCATACAGCATTCCTCGCCAATTCTATTCTGCTTCTTGATTATATCTAACAATTCATCATCCTCCATTTTCATTTCCTCTCCACCAACATTAATTATTTTAATTTTAGGTTTCCTCTTCTGTGGCTCCGAGACCTTGACCTCCTCACCCATTGCCGCTTGTACCGTCGCCTTTAGCTTTTTCTTCTCTTCTTCCGTCTCACATCTTAAGATCACTGTTCCTTTACCTCCTTTTCTTAATTTAGTAATTCCTATTTCCATTTTGGTTATATCAATTTTATCTTTAATTATTTTCTTCGTAATTTCACTCTCTTGTTGTACTTTAGGTTTTATAATCAAGATATTTTCCTCCTTCTTGTCTTTAATCACGTCGCTATATTTTCTTGACGCTTCACCAGATGGTCCATATGCCCCTTGCATCCACATTTTTCTTAATTTTTTTAATTCCTGTTTAATGCCTCCCATCTCCTCACGAACTATTTCTTTTACCATTGACTTGATCTCCTTTTTACATGCTGTCTCATCTTTTAATTCTTTCACTGTTTTTACAAGCCAATCTATTTTTCTATCAATATCCCCTGTTCCACTCGCGGCTAGTAGTAAGGCTACGCCGGTTCTGGATCAAGGCATGGTGCTCGCGCGGGGTGCGGGGCGAGGGGACCTCGGCGGCGCGGGGATCTCGGCGGCAACGCCAATGACGTCATCCCCTCTCCACACCGAGATCCCCGCGCCGCCGAGGTCCCCTCGCCCCGCACCCCGCGCAAGCACTACGCCTTGATCCAGAACCGGCGTAGCCTTTTTTATAACCTAATTTAATTATTTATAACATAATTTAATTATTTATAACCTAATTTAATTAATATAATCATTTAATTTAAAAGAAATTTACATGATTTAAACTATGGAGTTGCACGCAGGAAGAGATGGCGTCGAAGACCTTTTTTTTTTTCCTAGGTCTACGTTCAACAAAAAAAATTAACAAAAAACCATAGTTTACGTGACTTAAACTATAGAGTCCCCATAGTGGGGAAATGGGGGTGGAAGACAGGAACGGACAAGTTCATACGTGCCGTGATGAGATTATTCTATTTTAGATAAAAGTTTTTATCTATCTTTTAATAATTTTATTAATTCTTTAAATTTGAAATGAACCGTTTATATAATTGAAAAGGACATTTTACCGCAACATATATATAATTTAAACATAAAGGAGGCTAATGTTAGATGAAAACGGAAGAGAGATTGAAAAATAATTTTGCCACTATTTATGCCAATATTCAATTTTTATTCGTTATTTATATTTTTGCTTTATATACAATGTTATCTAAGCCGTAAGCTAATAGTTCGCAATCTATGAGCGAACTTCCATCGGACACCTCACTCAGTACTTTTCTCGCCTGACATTTATCCGTGATACGATTTTGTCGCAAGATTGTTACAAAATTTTTATACTTAGTATTGACTTGCTGTATAACTTGACATAAATTGAAATATACATGTTCAGCACATTGTTCGATTTCAAACAAAAATAATACAGTTGTTGGTATCATGTATAAGGATGTCGCAGGATCACGCAGCGTAACTTTTACAATATTAGCGTCACGCATTTTAACAAGTTCTATAATTAGATGATCTTGAATACACAGCGATGAACCGACAGTCGACTGCATGAGTTGTTCGATATCCATGCGTCTTTCGATGATCGTTGTCCACGTTGTCCACGGAAGCACGATCTGATTTCCCCGATTGTCGCCAAGAATCAATTCCACAAAGGATGTAGATCCCACACTGATTCCGATATCCAAATATTTGTAAGTCGTGACTGTCAGGGCAAATCGTCTGCCCAAGATACGAGGCGTATAACGAGGTTCCGATTTATTAAAACTGTGGAAAAATAAAGTAGATAAATTAATAAAATTATAAAAAAATAAATTTTAAAAAATTTATCCAAAGTAATACTTACGTTTTGCGCTCGTCCGATGAAACTTCACGAGGTTTTGGCGTATAACGAGGTTCCGATTTTTCACGAGGATACGGTACGTAATAATTCATACTTGTGTTGCTCCCCTCAAAGCCGCGAAGTCCCTTATCGGGAATATCACGAGTGTACATCCACTTTTCAGAATTATTTACGTCTTCACTGCGACCAGCCATTGTTCTTATTACTCCGTAAGAGGTATACTGTTTTCACTGTTGAAGTTGTCGCTTCGAACGATGAGACTCGATTGATTTTGACTTAGTAACACTGATTAAAACGTTAACTCCGTTTGCAACGTTTTAGAAAAATTGGACGGCGTGCGCAGATGAAAAATTATAAGGGAAGGGATAATTCCCTTCCTTTGACATTTTCAAGCACCAGTGTCAGCGCTGCTTACATAGAAGTTATAAAAAATCATACCAATGACTATGAAGTGGAAAATGAACCAATTATACACGACAACACCCTACCTTAAAAATTATGATGTGGTGGGGGGAATTAGGAGAGGGAAACTACTAACAACTAATGGGAATGGG
>NW_020213699.1:0-6163 GCF_003070985.1 Temnothorax curvispinosus | reverse complement strand
TATTCGTGTGTTGAATTAAATTTATATTGCATAAAAGATCTCATAAATCTTGTAATATTCATTTACGATCAATTTTAGTGATTCTGGGGAATTTTAACAAGCAATTGTCCAAAAGTTTATAGTGTGATTCATAAAAATGGGGCTTAAGCTTGAAAGGGTACCTTAAGGCAGCCATGTTCTCTAGGCTTATGTCTACTACTTTAAGAACGCGTGTTCGCATCAGCTGAGTGATTGTTGTGACAGTTATTTTAAAGAATGATTGTTATATTATAATATTGTTTTCAGATGCTGGGGACTTCTAGCAATGAAGGTAGAAAATCGAAAAATTTATGCGGGTGGAATATAGCGGTGATTATACCGTCAGACGTGACATCTCCCTCCTTAGGGAAGTTCGGTTCCCGAACTTTTATCAGTAAGTATAATTTTATGGTTATGTCGTATAGAGTATGATTATATTTATAGATAATTAATTATTTATGTGATTTTTATTACATGATTCTAAAATGTGCCTGGCAGTGTAAGAGCTATGTTGCTGCAGTTGGATTTATCTAAATGGAGGTAATAGTTCCATTGACAAAACATTTGTTTAGCAATGTACTTAAGTAACTACTTATAGAACTACTTATAGAACTCTATAGATTTGATTAGTAATATATTTTTTCCTCTTCTCTTTTCTCTCTTTTTTTTTTTTTTATTTTATTGGGCATATACACGTGTATATTTGTACTTGCATACATATATAGACGCGCATATTTGTTTTTAATGTTCATTCCTTATGTTACTTATTCGGATATTTATTAATATAGGTTATTCTTATTTTATTATAGGGCTGGTTATCTATACTGTCACCGTGATTTCGTTGAACGGATATGATAAGGATAAATTAAAAGTAAGTTAATGCTATATTTCTATCGTTACTACATTTATTCATATAAGTTTAGTTTCTCCCCTTTTTTTTTATTTTTTATTATTTTTGTTTAAATATATTCAAGTATTTGCCGCGTGTTCTTTCCTTAGCTTCGTCTAAATCCAGGCGATAAGCAAAATTACGTAGTCTTTTCACTTCTAGCATAAGGCTTGTCGTTGACATTTTGCTTAGCTCTGTAAGGATAAATATTTATTGATTATATATAACGGTTTTTATCTTATAAGAGTGTAGTAATTAATATATTTCGTTATTGTTATAGGTGATAAGAGGTAATAGTGAGCTGAGACTGAATTAATAAGGATAAGTATTTCAATCTTATTTTATATTCTTATGAATATATATATATATAAATGGGAATATTAATGTATTTTCTTTCATTTTATTTCAGGTAAAGAATAGGTACGAAATTATCCTGGATGAGCTTGTTTTACGAGTGTGAATATGAATACGTTATAATAGTAATATTACAATTAGTGAAGCATTTAAGTTACTTGTATTTTAAGGTTGATTAAATATATGTGTTTTTCTATTTTCTATTATATGCGTGTGTCAGCGTACTCTTTCCCCTTTTCTATGCATGTATATAAATTAAAGGTAAAATTATTAATATAGAATTAAGATTACATTCTACTGATTGCTACGATTTAATTTTCAAAGTACTTATTCTAAGGAAATTAGGGTCCTGCACCGTGCTCATTAAGTATCATATGTTAATTATATAAAATTTATTATTTTATTTCAATCCCTTCACCATGTACATATAATAAGTATTAGTATGGTTAATATTTCTGAGAGGTTAATAATATAGTAAGGTCGCTCGCTAATGTTTATTACAATCGCAAAATAGAGGTTACTCTTTTAATATTCGGAGTAGTCCTAGCACTAATACAAATGTGCTTAATAATAGGACGGTTCCTTCTAAACAGTACACTGTAAGAAAATCAATTGGTAATTTATAAAGCTGAATATATGTATATAACGCAAAATATTCGATAAGCATATTTAAAAGTATAATATGTAGGTTATTTGTATATATAAGATATAATAGCATTATAGCTTTTTGCAAATGCATTTTATAAGTACGTATCGTGTATTGCTTAACGTGTTCCATGAGGAATAACCGCCTCGCATAGAATCTGATAGGTCAAATGTTCGGTACGTCCGTGCAAATCTATTATAGTGGTGCGGCACTCATGACAATCTATGGTGCGTTTGGTTTTTATCAATAACTTGTAACATCGCCCGCAATGTAGGGTTGTATGGACAAAAGTTCGCGAAAGAAGGTGTAGCTGTCGCCACACGGCGTTTGGTCTATTATAAATGCAGAATGTGTGTTCACTTGTCACACAATCCGCACACAGCGCGAGTTCGGCCGCGACTTGCGCATACCACGCGGAGTGACATATAAAGTCATAGGCCGGTCTTACAAGTGGATCTGAGTAATCGCGGTAATAAATCGGTATTGATAGTGGTGGTTGTGTGGGAGGAGGTGGCGAGCCCTGCGGTATGGGAAGCATAGGGCGCTCACCTATTATATGATGTCTGTTTGCAGGTTCAGCGAAGTGATCGTACGATCCACATGGTTCTCCTAAGGCAAGCGGGCTGCTTATTGATGTACTCAGGCCGCTCAGAGAATGCGACCCACGGCTGCTGCATGCTTCCGCTCGTGTTGATGATCCCATTGCCACGTACTCGTGGCTCGTCTGCGTTGCCGGGATGTTGGCGTAACGAGACGGAGGTCTGGAGACATCAGGCAGTCTGACGGTGCCTGTCACCTCGCTGCCCAGGCTGTCATCGACGGGAGACTCACGGTTGATCTCGTCGAGCACCTCGTCGATCAAATTCTCCATTCCGGGGGTGAGAGCTGCTTCCACGGATGCCACTGACATTCGCGGCACCTCGTAGATAGTGTTCGCCGGTGTCGGCGGACGCTGAGGTCTGGCGAAGACCTCAGGATCAGTTGGGCCGGGCCAGTCACGGTCCATGTTGGGATGGACGTCGACGCCAGGAGATCTGGTGTCGCGCTCCGGTGGTCCTCGCTGCATTGGAATTGGCGATCGTCGATACGACTGCGCTGCGCTGAGGTCCATCGGTAGATTTTCGTCAATTCCAGGCATGGTCAAAATAATCCGGCGGAGTCGTCCCAATATCCTGTGCCAACGTTTATAATGGTTGTTATGATAGCTGCTCCTTCTCATCCTGTGAAGTGAGCACAAACCAAAGATTAAATTTTGGTACGGAGTCATGTGGTTTGGTCACTTACGAATTATTGCTGTGCTTTCTCAAGTCGTCCGTGCGTCTCTGCTTCTTGTGCTTCTTCTCGTAGATTACACTGGAGCGTTGCTGTTCTTGAGTCAGACTGTTCGCATTCGGGCTCGGTACCTCGGCTTTTATTCTCTACTGAGGAGCAAGGGGTAGGTCCCTTGGTTCCTTTGTCACGGTTGCATTGTGCATAAAATAAATTCGCAGTACTGCTGATCCAAGAAGTCCTGCTTATCATCCAGATAATGACCACAAGTATTCCGAGAACACTCATGCCCCATCCTGCTGCACTGTAGGTGATAAGTCTTTGTTCTTGCATCCGTCTATCCTTGATCTGGCGAGCCTTTTCAATGATGTCATCAAAAGTCGTTGATACGTGGCTATTATTCATCGTCCATAATTCGCTTGTCGCTTCTGCCAGGTCGATTTGATATTTTTCACGGATAGGCTCGTACAATTGTAAAATGCTTAGATTGTTCATTAAAGTATAATGCTGTACGAATTCTATAGAGTGAACAGATGGATGGCTCATCGTAGTAGTCCCTGCTTTAATTTTACATCCTCGGCGTATGGAAATAATGCCAGAATTACTTATTTCTTCCTGTTTGCTTTGTTGGCATTCTATACGAATTATTTCTCGTTTTCTTGCAGTATATATCCAATTTCCGGGCGTAGTTAAGGCTTTCCAGTATGTTTCTCGTAGGTTTTGTAATACTATGTTGCAATATTCCATTTCTATATTCTTATTTAGTAAGAGTTGAATATTACAACTTGTCGCTTGCCGTATCTTTTTCAAAGGAAATATAGCTGGGCAGATAAATACGGTGCTGGACGATATACATTCTCGCAGTTCCCCTTCTCGGAACTCGTAGAAGCTATCGGTGTCCTCGCTTATTCCAATATGTTCTGCGTCAGATTTAATTATTGCGAATTTTGTTTCGTCAAATGCTTGTTTAGCAGGTAATGGTACGGCTCTATACATTTTATATATTCCAGGAATCAATAATAGAATATGCAGAATATAAATCAATCAATTTCCGGAATAGGCAATTCGTAAGTTGGATATTTTTATAAGTTGATCCATTCCGATTTCGTCAGTACTTACCGGAAATTCTGCATGAGGATTCTGTTCTTTTATTAACTTACAATTTTCTATTAATTGTTGCGGTGAAATTAAACGGGGGTGGATGAATCCCTGCTTTCCGAATAATATTCCATCGATCAGAATATTTAAATCTATTTCATGTTGTAATATTTCCGTATCCAGTTTTGTCATAACTTCCCAAAAATATCGATGCTTTTGATTTAACATCGCTTTAATTTCTATTGCGCTAAGCTGCTTTCTTATCTCCCATGTGGCGTTGTACAGTTCCCCGAAACGCGCTCGCGTTGCTACAGTTTGATTCACGAGTAGCAGAGCGAGATCGTTAGTTTTATTTTCTACATGCATTATTGCATTACGCATGGCATATTCGTCTTCGATGGTTAAAGTTCCGAATAATATCTTGCTAAGTTGTCCAACAAATTCCAAGGGAGCTCGTTTTGTGCGGGATTCTCCTATGAGTTCGCGTATATGATCTTGATACTGTTTTATCTTATTCAATTTGGCAATTAATGAAGTCAATCGTGGTCGTATTTCACAATGTGAATTGTGATCACCACATTGTTGTAATATTGAGTCCATTTGTCGTTCAAGCTTGGCCGTTGCACCTTTAATATCGCGCAAATCGATGTAGATTATCATCTTCCAAGAATTTTCGGACGTACGCATTTCTCCAACGGCCTCGAAAAATATTCCAGGATTATCTTTTAAACCAGTAATTGTGTATTCTTTTTCCTTCATCCCTGATCTGCAATCCGAGCAGGTTTAGTTCGGTCTACATGTACGATTTTAATTTTATTTGGTGGAATTAATATTTTAATATTATTATTTTCTAGGATTTCCACAATTTCATACGGTCCTGTATATTCGTCATCGAACTTGTTTTTCTTTTTAGGTTTTAATAAATATATAAAATCTCCTACTTTATACGTTTGCGTTTTTAATTTCTTATCATAATAGTGTTTATAACGTGTTTTGGCTAACCCTAAATTTGACACAGCTAGTTTCCTTAGATCAGTTAATTTATCAATAAGTTCGCTCACGTAATCGTCATACGTTTCTACCGGATTTTCTGTACTTATTTCAGATGGCAATCGTGCGGCTTTGCCGAATACTAATTCATACGGTGTAAATTTTGTTCCCTCATGTACGCTAGTATTATATGAAAACATAGCATGCTCGAGCCAATTATCCCAATCGTGTTCATCAGTTATGTAATGCTTCAAATATTCGGTCAATACATGGTGGCTTCTTTCTAACGAGCCATTGGATTGAGGATGGAAAGCAGTTGTGCAATATTGTTTTATTTTAAAATATTTTGCAAATTTCTTCATCATTGAACTAGTAAAATTTGAACCTTGATCCGTCAAAATTGCTTTGGGACTTCCAAATTGACAAATAAATCTACGCGTGAATGCTTTTGCTATTTCCTCTGAGTTCGCTTGCACAAGAGGTACGGCAACTGAATATTTTGTTAATTGATCCTGAATCGTTAAGATATATTCATTACCATTATCAGTAATAGGCAAAGGCCCTAATATATCCATAGCAACTTTATCAAATGCGTCTACAGGAGTGTCGGTTATAATCATCGGTTGTTTAGTCTTTACGCGTACTAATTTTTTCTTTTGGCAACTACTACAGGTTTGAATAAATTTTTCAACTTGACTTTTCATATTTTCCCAAAAATATTTATGACGTATCCGCGCCACTGTTTTTGCGATTTCTTTATGTCCTCCGACACTGGATTCGTGGGACTCACGTATGATACGCGGTCTATCCTTGAGCTCGGGTATGCACACTTGGCCCTTACATACAGTAATTTGAATGTCTGTATTTAAAAATGTAAGTCTTATAATGCATCGTATTCT
>NW_020213698.1:0-3879 GCF_003070985.1 Temnothorax curvispinosus | reverse complement strand
GAGATGAAGACCTTCTTCCCCGAGGAGGTGTCCTCTATGGTTCTAACAAAGATGAAGGAGACCGCGGAGGCGTACCTGGGCAAGACAATAACAAACGCCGTCATTACCGTGCCAGCTTATTTCAATGACTCTCAGAGGCAGGCGACAAAGGACGCCGGCGCTATCGCTGGCCTGAACGTTCTCAGGATAATAAACGAGCCCACGGCCGCCGCGATAGCCTACGGTCTCGATAAGAAGGCTGCGGGCGAGAAGAACGTCCTGATCTTCGACTTGGGCGGTGGTACCTTCGACGTGTCGATTCTGACGATCGAGGACGGCATCTTCGAGGTGAAATCCACCGCCGGCGACACGCATCTTGGCGGCGAAGACTTCGACAATCGAATGGTGACCCACTTCGTGCAGGAATTCAAGAGGAAGTACAAGAAGGACCTGAGCCCCAACAAGAGGGCCCTGAGACGCTTGAGGACCGCCTGCGAGAGGGCAAAGAGAACGTTGAGCTCGTCAACACAGGCGAGCATTGAGATCGATTCCTTGTTCGAGGGTATCGACTTCTATACGTCCATTACTAGGGCTAGGTTCGAAGAACTCTGCGCAGATATGTTCAGAAGCACCCTCGAGCCTGTAGAGAAGGCGCTCAGGGACGCGAAGATGGACAAGGCTCAAGTTCACAGCATTGTTCTAGTCGGTGGCTCTACTAGGATACCAAAGATTCAGAAGCTACTTCAAGATTTCTTCAACGGCAAGGAACTGAACAAATCTATCAATCCGGACGAGGCCGTTGCTTATGGCGCGGCAGTTCAGGCAGCAATTCTGCATGGAGACAAGTCCGAGGAGGTCCAAGATCTGCTTTTGCTGGACGTGACTCCGTTGTCGTTGGGTATCGAGACCGCCGGTGGCGTCATGACTGCCTTGATCAAGAGGAACACAACAATACCAACAAAACAGACCCAGACGTTCACCACGTACTCCGACAATCAACCGGGTGTGCTTATCCAGGTCTACGAAGGAGAGAGAGCGATGACGAAGGATAACAACATTCTCGGCAAATTCGAGCTGACGGGTATACCTCCGGCGCCTAGGGGCGTACCGCAAATCGAAGTCACCTTCGATATCGACGCTAATGGTAAGTTGTGATGCTCCAAACATTAATATTTTATACGTTAAATAATCGAAGATATTGTTCGATTATTTGTTATTTAAGTAACGTTTTCTCTAATCCAATGTATTTTGTCTTGCAGGCATATTAAATGTCTCTGCGATCGAAAAATCTACTGGCAAAGAAAATAAGATCACGATTACCAACGACAAGGGTCGTTTGTCGAAGGAGGACATAGAAAGGATGGTGAACGAAGCCGAGAAGTACCGATCGGAGGATGAACAGCAGCGTGAAAGGATTTCCGCTAAGAACGCTCTTGAGTCGTATTGCTTTAACATGAAGAGTACGATGGAGGATGACAAAATTAAGGATAAGATCGACGCGTCTGACAAGGACAAAGTCATGTCCAAATGTAACGAGGTCATCTCCTGGTTGGACGCCAATCAATTAGCGGAGAAAGAAGAATTCGTTGATAAGCAGAAGGAATTGGAGGCCATTTGCAGTCCTATCGTCACGAAATTGTATCAAAGTGGCGGAGCGCCTGGTGGTTTCCCTGGTGCTGGCGGAGCGGGACCCAACCCTGGTGCCGGTGGTGCCGGACCAACCATCGAGGAAGTCGATTAAATTAAATGGCGAACTCCTGTTTTTTTTTCTCATATTTTCTCATGTAGCTTGACACCATTGCGTTTCATTTCGTTTTGTTTCATTCAACAACCTATCGTTAACTTAAGTTCAACATGCTCATTTTAGTTTATCTTTATAAAAAAGTTTTTTATTTTTGGAAGATTTTACGAGCTGTGTTAATGTAATTGTACCGTATTGTATTATATAGTGGTAAGTTTGGTATAATAAATATTTATTAATATTTAATTTAAAAAAATTATCGTATTTCGTCTTTCATCTTCCTTGCCGCAATAACTTTCCACTTAGCGTTGCTCATTGAATTGCATTTTCCGGTCGATAAAATTGTACAAGGATTATTAGATAAGTGGTGATCACCCCGACAAACTGAAAAATAAATTTATTTAATTGCTCCGATAGCTATTGTATTTACATGGAAATTCGAAAACAGCTAATTCTATATACGTAAATTTTAATGAAATTAAATTGTGTACTCACACCACTGAGCAGAGCATTATTCATTTCAAAGAAATCACAGGCCGTGAACGCAATTCGATGCTGTTGCAGTTGAATCGAAAAATCATTGACCTCGTTTCTGACACGGTCTCGGTCCAGGTTTTTGCGCAAGAGATTTTCCATGACGACGTAGTTCAGGTTGTAATTGCTGCTCCGATTAGAATTTTGCTCGCCGTCCGGGCCATCCAACAGCGGTGGCACTTCTAGACCTGATTGATTCCTCGCACCGTTTAGTTTACCAAGATTCGCAGGCTTGCAGTTCAGCACAGTTGCATATATAATTATCCCGGTTCTATTGAATTCTTGTCGCGCGAGAGTGCAAATACAGCACATCAGACCAAACTGCGCGGCATACAGAATCCAAAGGATATTATTTATCAGCATGAACGCGTAGTTCTTCTCGACGACGCCCATGTAGATTCTGAATAGTGTAGCCACGACCATGGTGAAGCAGTTCGCCGAGCAGAGGAGGAGATGAAAGCCGTAAATGTCGTTTACCATGATGACCAGATCACAAATACCTGCGCAACAAAATTCAAATGATTCGACAACGGTCTCGATATTGATATAATCATCGCAATTTCTTCATAGATTGTATTAAATTACACCAAATATATATATGTACACGAACGCGTCGAATTACAATTCATAAAAACTTACCGGTATGCAATTCTCTGATGCGCCGAATTTTGAGCGCGATCCACGGTGCGCCAAAGCGCTCGTCCAACTGACCGATCAATTCATTTATCGTTTGGAATCTGTGATACAGCACATAGACGACAACGTCGAAGACGAAGCTGTTGATCAACGACTGGGCTATCGTGTAATAGAGCAGCAAGTCGGACGCGAAGATGTCTTCGGGACGTATGAAATAGTAATACAAAGCGTGCACGATCAGGGACAAAGGTCCACAAGCGAACGTCGCGAGAATCGCTAGCGCTTGCACGTTTTTTATGGGCCGGTCGCTCATGGGGGTTTCCCTCCTGATCTTCTGATCCAGCTCTTTCACTCGGTCCATCAGCTCCGGCCACTTGTCGTATTGTCTGATCCCGTGATAAACGTAATAATACGCCGACACGTAGCACATCACTTTATTCATGTAGTACATGATCTTGAATATGTCGCTCTTGAAGACGCTACCGAAGGTGAAGAAATCTATCGCGCCGTACGCCACGATAACGGAACACACGGCGAAGTGAACGATACGTAGGATTATTGTGACGGCCTTCGGACACTTTCGCGGACGAGGGACGCCAACGCCGAGGAGCCAGGAGGTGTACGATATTGGACGTAAGCTGTGCTCTATCGAGGGTGAATTGCTTTCCACTTGCACATGGATCTCCTCCATTTTCGCCTCGCAGCGTCTTGCTAATCGACACGATGCGTCTTGCGAGCGAGTATGGATGCAAATTATTACATTGAAGTTCCTCGCAATACAAGATATTTTGAAGAAAGAACAGTGAAGGTTTTCTGGGAACACGGCGAGGCACTCTGACAAGCATCGTATGTTCTCCTTGGTGTTTCACGTAGAATAAAGGACGATATATATTACTTCTGCAACATTAACGAAGTTTAGATTGCGTGTCATTAGCTGCCCCTCATACCTAACGCGGTTTTAGTAAATTAAATGGATCTTCTCGGGCGAA
>NW_020213697.1:0-2756 GCF_003070985.1 Temnothorax curvispinosus | reverse complement strand
TATAATTTCTCTGAAGAATAAACAGTTATAAATTAAAAATATCGCTAGAGAAAAGAAATTTTAACTCATACAATCTGAACAAATCTTGTTACTTACTTAAAATAGAATTATTGTTGTAGAATCGTGTTTGTCTTTTGCCCAGCCTCATCGTTCCACCCATCATACCTTGAGTGTGCTCCGGCATATCTATCACTACGGGACTATTAGTATCCGGATCGATCTCTGTGGTATTCGCCGTTTTAACCCTCAGGGTACGAACTATAAAAAAGTTACGTTCCGTACGGACATGGGTTAGCCTAACCCGGCGACTTTGATTGACTGTATATCGGGCTGTAATTTGTCAATTAAAACACTTTTTTTTTCTTTGGATCGGAAATTTTCTCAAAAATACAATGGCGTTGATAGATTTATTACATTATTTGTTTAAACAAAGATACATTTGAAAATGTAAACCATTCTCAAAAAATTTTCATAAAAATTCATTTTTTCTTTTAAATTGCATAACTTTATGAAAAAAAAAGATATCGACATTTTTTAAGTCGCGTTTAAAAGCTAAAAAGTTGTTCTTTGAAATGTCTGAATTCGTTTTTTGATCCATTTCAAAAAGTATATTTTTTTTGAACTATGAAAATACCCGTTTTTTTTGCGATAGCGATATAACGTTACTTGCTTGATTTATCGTAATAACGCAAAAAAAATATCTTAAAGTAAAAATAGTTCTTTTGGATGTTGTTGATAAGTATAATATAAATAAATAACAAAAATTGCATGCACGGATACGTTATGCTGGTATGCTACAGAGCATCATTTTGAGGTTAGAATGCACAAAAGAATATTAAAAATAGTAAATTATACATACCAGAATACTCTACTGCAGCAAATACTCGAAAAACACAAATTTTTTTGTTTGAAAAACACGGATTTTGTAACGTTTCGTACGGACTGGGTGTAGACTACCCGAGTTTAATTTTCAAAATCGTATAACTTGAGCACCAAGCGTAGACTGACGCTGCCCCTTGGCGCTCACATAGTAGCTGCCCCAAAAATTTCCCCCCCCCCCCCCGGTACGGATCCCTCTCATTCACTTCCTTTGAAATGGCGCTACTTTCAAAATTTGCTCTGGTTACGCTAACCCAGTTTGTACCCTGAGGGTTAAGATGTAAGACATTTCGCGCAAATTCAATTACCGCCGCTTGCAAGCCCAAACAAATGCCATACAAGGAACGGCTTATCCATGGTGTAAGGGTGCTGTCACATGGTAGTCAGAAATTCGGAAAACGGAATCTCGGAAAAGTAACGGAGAGGGGGTCGGAAGTTATTAAATGCATTTAATAACTTATTCTTTCGTTAAAAGTATTTTAATTTTTTTCCATTTCATGATCTCTATCTCTACAAAATAATATAAATACACAATTTTTAATACATAAATAGTTAATGTACATACTGTCAGACATGCAAAAATTGCGGACTTGTCAGTCCGAAATTTTTGTGACTGGGCTCCCCATGGACTGATATTTCCGGAATAAGTAAAAATTGAAAAAATTATTTTTATTGTTTTAGAAGAAAAAAGATACTTACCGTAGTAGTAGAGTCTATTAAAAAATAAAGCTTCGACGTATTTTTTATTATACTCTAAAATTATATAGAAATTTCTTTAATTTAAAAATATGTTAAGGTTAGAATGCCATTTAGTTTTCCATAAAAGTCGTTCCATGGGGAGCCCGGCCCTTAAAAAATCGCACCGATCGAGCTGACTCTGATTGGTTGACCCCCTCTCCGTTACTTTTCCGAGATTCCGTTTTCCGAATTTCTGACTGCCATGTGACAGCACCCTAAGGATATAAGGTGTACCATTGCGCATAATGGTTGCTGTTGTACGGAGCAGCCAATCAAATTTTGACCATAAATGTAGCGCGAGATTCAAATGCAGTATTAAGATCGGATTATGAATATTCTCTAATACATGTAATGATAATAAGTAAATTGATAATATATATGATAAGGAATAAAATAATAAAAATAAATTGATTGTACAAAAATATATATGAAGGTTAATGTGTAAAAATAATTATAAAACATAATAAATGCATTTTTTTCTACATGTTATTTTATTTGTGTAAATACATTTTCTTTGTTGCTTAATTTTTTAACTTTGTTCGCTTTTTTCTTTATTATGTTATTTAGAACAATATCCTTATTTATTTGTCTTAAACGTATGTATGTCCTAGTACGCACCAGACATGCAATAACTTCTTTAGAAATACAATTATTACTTTTTAAACATACAATGTTCGTTAATTTGTCAAAAATTTTGTCTTGTGTACTTAAGAAAGTTCCGTGAAATTTTATAAACTCTGTATTCATTATTTCTGCTACATTTTTAAGTTTTTCGGAAGGATACATGCAATTTCCTCGGGATAATGTGCAAGTCTCTACGTTTGTTGTGTCATTTTCCAATATCATATGTTGCACCGATTTTTCTGTAATACTGTTTATTTCTTCAATATTGTTAGTATTGTCTACATTTTGTGCAGCTTCTGCTTCCATATTTTGCACTATTTCTTTATGCGAGAAATGTTGCCTTTCTTGAACACATTTCACAAGATCTGTATACGTTGGTATTCCAGTCCTTATTCTTAAAGAATATGACGAGATATTTCATTTCCACAGGCATGTGAGATTTATAACATATATACAAATGTAAAAATACTTACGGTACTTTACTTTCACCGTTCTCTGGCATTCTCTTTCTTTTT
>NW_020213696.1:0-1037 GCF_003070985.1 Temnothorax curvispinosus | reverse complement strand
AATAGATTGTACGTGGTCACGTTCTTACGACTCCAACTTCCGACATCCCGTGTAGACCGGACCTTATGCTGGATTTACACGGCAAATCGTAAAGTCGTGAGTCGTAAGACGTAACCACGTATAGTTGCGTCGTCTTCTCATACTGGATCTACACGACGATTCACAAATTTGTGAGTCACAAAACGTAACTACGCACAGTCGCGTATTCTCCTCAACGTCTATTGTACGTGATCACGTCTTGCAACTCACGATTTTGCGACTTGCCGTGTAAACCCAACATCACAGTCGACTGTGCGCAGTCACATCTTCTTGCGACTTATGACTTTACGACTCGTCGTATAAACCCAATCGTACGTACTAACGGCGTCAAATACGCGAAAATGTTTAGATGATATGGCGTGCCGTTCAATATTTAACTGTCAGTACTATACGTATATATTTTACGTCATATATACTATGACGTTCCAATATTAAAACGTGCTACAAGTGAATATCAGACGACACATTTGCATAGTCGAAAAAATCGTACGCCGACATCACTCACGTCCCATATAAAACCATTTTTTCCCACAAGCCCCTGTTTCCATGTAATTCTTTTTATTGAACCCAGCCCAAAAAAAACACACATATACGACGGTCGTTATATATACAACACGCGACAGCATGTAATACTAGATTTACACGGCGAGTCGTAAGACGTGACCACGCACAAGTGACGTTAAGGAGACGACGCGACTGTGCGTGATCACGTCTTATGTGTCACGTTCTGACTGTTATAGTTCGTCCGTTTTTTGGTCAATGCATTTAAGCAATTTACCAGGGATTTGGACAAGTCGTGTGGAGGATATTATTATTATATTTACTATTCGGGACCGAAAAGATATCTAAGTTTATACGTATGGTAACGAGGATCAGCTTTATTTATTTGGTTATAATTAGGATAATCAACGTCGAAATCGACAGGAATAGTGTGACGTCCTGGGTGATGCGAGGTGGCTTCGATCCGACAGAACGTCTCCGTTGATGGGTTCTTTTTC
>NW_020213695.1:357-4386 GCF_003070985.1 Temnothorax curvispinosus | reverse complement strand
TCTCTCTCTCTCTCTCTCTCTCTCTCTCTCTCTCTCTCTCTCTCTCTAAATACAATTCTTTAAAATTCGATTAATTATTTCCCGAAAATTCATCAAACTTCTGATACCGCTTTCCAAAAAGATCGATAACGAAAAATTATATACTTGATAGCACTCCCCAGGAAATTCAACCCTTACTTTATGTACAATTTTTTGAGATTCGGTCATTCGGAACCGGTTTTTAAAAAAATCGGTAATAAAAAATAGTACACTTTATAGCACTCCCCGGGAAATTCTACCCCTACTTCATGTATAATTCTTTGACATTTAATCAATTATTTCCCGAAAAATTGAAAGAATTAAAAAAACCGATTTCCAAAAAGATCGGTAACAAAAACTAAACACATTATGGCGCTCGCCGTAAAATTCTACCCTTACTTTATATACAATTCTTTCAGATTCGGTCAATTAATTCCCGAAAGATTGAAAAAATTTCGATACCGGCTTCCAAAAGATCGATAACAAAAAATTATACACTTCATAGCACTTCCCGGAAAATTCTACCCCTGTTTGATCTACAATTCTTTGAAATTCGGTGAATTATTTCCCGAAAAATTAGAAAAATTAGAAAAATTAGAAAAACCGGTTTTCAGAAAATCGGTAACAAAAAACTATACACATAATGGCACTTCCCGGAAAATTCTACCCCTATTTCATATACTTTTGGTAAAAATTATTTGAAAAAATTTCGATACCGGCTTCCAAAAGATCGGTAACAAAAAATTATACACTTCATAATACTCCTCGGAAAATTCTACCCTTGTTTGATCTATAATTTGTTGAGATTTGATCAATTATTTTTCGAAAAATAGGAAAAATAAAAAAAATCGGTTTCCAGAAAATCGGTAACAAAAAACTATACACATAGTGGCACTCTCCGGAAAATTCTACCCCTATTTCATATACTTTTGGTAAAAATTCGGCTCAGGGGTTTGGGCTGGGCGTTGATGAGTCAGTCAGTCAGTCAGTCAGTCAGAACAATCGTGAAAAAAACACATTTTACCCCTTTTTACCCCCTTAGGGGTGGAATTTCTAAAAATCCTTTCTTAGTGGATGCTTACGTCATGAGAGGAATACACCCTCCAAATTTCAAGTCTCTAGGTTCAGGGGCTTGGCCTGGGCGTTGATGAGTCAGTCAGTCAGTCAGTCAGTCAGTCAGTCAGTCAGGACATTTTCCTTTATAGATATAGATATATATATATATATATATATATATATATATATATATATATATATATATATGTAAGAATTAAGCATTTATCCATGTAGATTATATATGCTTATATAGCCATATATAAACTTAAATTCGGATTATCCGATAGATGGCATCCGATAGGATTTATTTCTCGTATTTAAAATTTGACAAACAATGGTATAAGAATGGTATCATAAGAGACACGGCAGTATCTCACGCCAACCAGCGCCAAGTTATATGTAAATCATTTCACTTTTAATTCTGGCTTTTGAAAAAAATATACACTTCTTTATTCCTTAATCGAAGTTAACAGAATTCTTTTTTAATATATATAAAATATTTATTATGTTAGATATAATCACATATGATTATATATAAAATCAACATTAAATATAATTAGATATAACCACATACAATTATATATAACCATATATGGTTATATAATTATATGTGGTTATATATAATTATATACAATTATATCGGGCCATTTTTTATATCTAATTATATCTAATGTCGATTTTATATAATCATATGTGATTATATCTAATCATTTTTTCTCGGGTAATTACAACCTAAAATATTCGAATGTTATGATTTGTTGGCAACAGGCAATAGACACATAATTTCCAACGTGACGGAAACTCTGTGTCTATTGCCTGTGTTTTAACTTTATAAACATACTATTTTCATAAATATATTTACGAACACAAAATTTCATAATAAGCCGGCACTGGTTTCTGACATTTACCCGACATTAAGAAATATTATATCATATATCTTATATCCAATTCAAAATTTTATTACTCTTTTTAAACTGAATTTGTTTATTAAGATGATTTTTGGAAAATTATATATTTGCGCTGGTTATGACATATGTAGACTATATATAACACTTACATCAAATTAAGAAGTAGTCTACCATAAGGCAGTTGGCTCACGATCCAGAGGTCCCGAGTTCAAATCCCATGCACCAAGGTAGTGTTTTTCCAATACAAGAAAATATTTATAATCATAGACTGCATCTTAAGAAACAAATTTAGTTATAAAATAGTAATAAAATTTCAAAATAAATAATTTTTTTTATTTATTTCGGGTGAATATCGGAAATCAGTGTCCTCTAATATTAAGAGGACACAATCTTAAGTCTAGTGTCTCATGGTGAGAAGATATTCCTCTACCTTTTAAAATATCTTCTTGAAACCATATTTCAGAGGAAAATCCTCTAACAGTAAGCGGGAGCCACTAAACGACAGAATATTTTTTTTGGGTGAGATATTCGGAGAGGTATTCAAATTCATGACAAGTTTTTGGGACAATGTACAATGCGACGGCGTTCTGGGGATGGGTTATGGAGTAGATTCTGTCTTCCAAAACATGATTGATCAACATCGGTGTCCAAACCAATTTTTAGCATCTATCTAAATCGGTATGTATCTTTCCGTATGCCTCATGCTTCACGTGTGTTTAATACTATTTTTTAAATTACATACTTTGTCTTTCCATGCAATGTAAAAAATATACAACCTATACAAAAAATACGAGGACTCACATTTCGGCGGTGAACTGCTATTGGATGAGACCAATTGGTCCCATTACGTGGGCGAGTTTACGTATGTGGATGTTACCCGCAAAGAATACTGGCAATTTAAAATGGATACTATAACATATATTTTTTTCAATTTTTTTAAAATGGTGGAACATAGTTAAAAATACGAAAATCGTAAGCGTCGCGTCACTCCGGCGCACAGTGCAGTGCCATTCCGCGTTGCGGGTGTTCGATGTAACTTTAATAGCACATATGTACGTCTGCAATTAGCCTATAATATGTATACTTTTTAATTTTTATAGTTTCCAGAGTTTACCACGTGGAGGTTGCAGTACGGTTTTAAACTCCTTAACGGGGTGCTTTTTTAACGTGGGTCCCCTCGCCTCTCACTATATTTCCGTAAAATTGGGGTGCTTTTTTAACGTGAGTCCCTTTGCCTCTTACTACGTTTTCGTAAAATCGGGGTGCTTTTTTAACGTGAGTCCTCTCGCCTTTCACTACATTTCCGTAAAATCAGGGTGCTTTTTGAATGTAAGACCCCTCGCCTCTCATTACACCCTACACCTACAATTTATTTAATCTTCTTCACTATCACTGTCTATTACTGGAATGTTATTTTTACGGTCCAGCCAGTTGAGGCGAGACCAAGCGTTGTCCTGTCGTGAGACCAAGCGTTGGCCGAGAGTGTCGTGAGAGAGAGAGAGAGAGAGAGAGAGAGTGTCGTGAGAGAGAGAGTGTGTGTTGTGAGAGAGGGAGTGGTCGTGAGAGAGAGAGGGACTGTCGTGAGAGAGAGAGAGAGAGAGAGAGAGAGAGTGTCGTGAGAGAGAGTGTGTCGTGAGAGAGAGAAAGTGTCGTGAGAGAGAGAGTGTGTGTCGTGAGAGAGAGAGAGAGAGAGTGTGTCGTAAGAGAGAGAAAGTGTCATGAGAAAAAGAGAGTGTCGTGAGAGAGAGAGAGTGTGTCGTGAGAGAGAGAGTGTTTCGTGAGAGAGAGTGTCGTGAGAGAGAGTGTGTCGTGAGAGAGAGAGTGTTGTGAGAGAGAAAGAGAGAGAGAGAGAGAGAGAGAGAGAGTGTCGTGAGAGAGAGAGAGAATGTCGTGAGAGAGAAAGAGTGTCGTAAGACGTGAAGCGATCACCTGTTCTTGGTGTGAATCCGGCTAAACAGTCCCCTAGTTTTAGAGCGGCGGTGTGTTCTAGTGGTAGAGCGCCAGACTCGTAATCTGAGGAACCAGGTTCGAGTCCACTAGAGCCATG
>NW_020213695.1:0-257 GCF_003070985.1 Temnothorax curvispinosus | reverse complement strand
TTAAACCGTTGGTCCAAAAGGAGGAAACAGTAAGGTAGTGGATGAATTGGAGGTTAGGGTTGGGTACGTCTCTTCAAAACACCCTTTAAGGCCCCTTGGGGTATATAAAGTAAAATTCTTTATCCAGTCCCCTAGTCTTGCCTTAACTGATCGGACAACGCTTGGTCTCGCCTCAACCGGCTGGACCGTACCTCAGTCTTGCCTTAAATAGTCGGACAACGCTTAGTCTTACTTTACTGGTCGGAAAATGCTTGAAT
>NW_020213694.1:0-1240 GCF_003070985.1 Temnothorax curvispinosus | reverse complement strand
ACAAATACATCCACATTAAAACAATATAATCAATATTTTAAAAAATATAATATGATAGCACGCGTTAAATTTGCAAATCGTCTTTTTAACAAGTATTTTACTTCAAACGCTTAATATGAAAAATAATCGCAATCGCTGCTAATTACGATATATTTCTGTTTTAATTTGTACGCATAATTAATCTGTAGAAAATTCATCGCGGTATTACGATCGAGCGAATAAGTAGTTTTCTTCTTTTACTAATAAACGGCTCTCATGCATTCGTTCAATCACGGCCAGGACGACCCAATCGTCTTTTGCCGCGTAGCGGCGTAATTTATCCAAAATAGCAAGCCATGGGTGGCTCTTATACAAGGTAATGAGATTGTAATACGATGCAGCAAAGAAAGTCGCAATACTTAAAAAAATTTCTTCCGGACAAAACACGTCCGAACACGTTCGAGCTCGCCAACCGACCGAGCGAATAAGTGAGACACGACGTTCGACATAAAATCTTTTTTCGCATGCTCACAGCGTTGGAGATCGAACTCGGCGGCATTGCACTAATGTTAAACCTTGAATAATATTGCAGGCGAATCAACTAGTGCCTGAGAATTTTAGACAAAATCCATTACGCCAGAGCAAATAATACTCACCTCCCGGTTGCTCCGCTGTCGCCCGATGCCTCCCAGGCCTCCGCCTCCTCCCCTCGGTCGGCTCGGTCCTTCTCCGTTGTCGCATCTCCGTCGGCGCACTCACTCGCGACGTTCACGAGTAAAAATATCATAATCGGCCACGATCGCGCGACACTTCGTACGGCACTCCCGGTGTTAATTTCGCGACGCGGCACGCACTTTGTTACACGGTAGCGAAAGAATAACGCGGACAATCGAACGAAGACGCGACTGGCTCGACACCCGTGACGGATATGTCTCGCAACTCGCAAGAGTCGCAAGTAGACGCGACGATCGAATCGTAAGTAATATGGCGGAGAGAATTCGTAAATCGCGCGGCCAATTTCACTCGGCAGGCACATCTATCGCGAGAATGCTACACATACTGGACATTCATACTCACAGATATATACATATATGCGGACAGGCACACAAGTGCACATTCGTGTAGGCAAACACGCGAATGGTTCTTGTATTCAGTAATATTTAATCTCGATTATATTCTTTCGAACGATCAGTCGCAACTTTTCTCAGCCAACGTGACTCGCGGACGCGCAGCCGCATCCGTTCCGTATCGCGTAAAGAGT
>NW_020213693.1:0-16855 GCF_003070985.1 Temnothorax curvispinosus | reverse complement strand
ACGAGCAGAAATATAATAAAATCTGCTAGCGAACGATGACGACACCGATCGTGCAGCAACTATACAGAGTCTGTCAGTTTGTAACTCGTTAACGCGAGATCTTGTCGGAACGGACATCCAAAACGGAAACGTTTTATGTAGCGAACTGCGGACGCGGCGTCGTGACGCGACGCGCGATGCGTCGAGTAGAAGCGCAGCCGAACGCGGCACCGCGACGTCCACCGCGCGCCATATTTATACAACATATATGACACGACGCTTGTCGTTTCTTTTTCAGTGCGCTGCTACAAACGCCGTTACGTGTGCCACTGAAAAGCGTACGTACGCCAGAGTCATCGATGGCGTTTGGCCGTTTGGACGTCATGTTTCCGTCTCGTGAACTGTAAGTATTTTTTGCTGACGCAGACTTTCGTGTCGAACAGTAGTACGGTATGCCGAACAAAGTACATACAAATGTTTAGAACATCTACAATTCCGGCCCGTGTAAAAAAAATGTCGTCTCGTACCGTTTGTCCTACGTTGATGTACGCGAAGTGCATAAAATACATGTTATCTATTTTTTTACTTTGTATCGAACGTTCTTTTAATATAACAAACCGAACGTCGCACCGACGAACAAAATATAGAAACTCATACACTTGCCGTGAAGTTATATTTACTTGGCGCAAGACACTACCGTGTCTCTTGATATATAATATGTTTCCGTAAGTTACTTTTATTTTGTACGAACGGCCTTACGCAACTGACGAACTGTTACAAAAAGATGTTTACGTTTACAAGAGTAAAACACAGGTTTACTTAATAACATAAACGTAACGCACGAACACGTGCGCTCGTTTATATACTAACGTACACGACAGTACGGGACGTTTACTTTTCTCTTTACGCTTCGCGAAAGATCACCGTTGCGTTCGTACAGCCAGTACGTGGCTTCGGCTTTCAATGCGCAAACGTAAAGAAATGAAACGAGGGACCCACGCTGTCGCTCGCGACAATTCGCGCGCGTGCAAAACGATAGAAACACTGTGCTTACGACGCTCGGTACCTCGTTCGATGGCGTGCGAGAAAAAAAAATAAACCGGCGCGTAACATCTGCGTCCGCGTCAGACTTGCGACACCATCCTAGTACGCCGCCCACGCGAGAAGCTACAAGAGAAACAAACAATTTAAAAAAGATCGTATATATGTTCGTGCGCGTACAACGCGTTTTCATCCTACAACGTAAACCGTTTACTAAGTTACATCTCACGCGTTCCTACTTTCGCGTTAAACTGGAAGGCGTAACAGTAAGAAAGACGCCTTTTCGTGCGTAACGTTGTTTTGGCTTTTGGACTTACGTTGTTTCACGTTTCGATAGTGTCGAAAACGATGTTAAGTGATCCCGTGTCGGTGGGTTTTTAAACGCGTGTAAAACAAAACAAAATTTTGTTCGTAAAGCGAACGAACAATACTAACGTCGGAAAAAATTACTTATGTCGTACAACCTACGGTAGCTCTCAACCGTGTCTATGCACAAAAAAACGTACCATACGTTTTTCATATAATCCGTGTCTTATATACTTCGATACTTCACGACTATACGATATAACACGTAAACTCGTCGTTTACAAAACATTCGAACGCTACGAAACGCGAAAAATCGAAAATAGGCGCTTGAAAAGGCAAAGAAACTCTCTTAAAATTTTTTAATACAATAGAAGATATTTTATCGCGAAATGTTCGCAGAAACGTTCGTAGCAAACGAAGAGGATGACGTCGGCTTGTTTCTTTCTTTGTTAGAAGTTCTTTCAGCGAACGCGTCCGACGTTTGCGCTTCATCCGTACGGTCGAAAATATCCGCGAAGACGCTGTTCGCTTTAACGACGGCTTGCTCTGAAACCGTGATCAAAGTACCACGCGCGGTAAAGAAACCTAACATATTTTCATCCTTCTCAACGTTGTTTCTTTCGTTGCGGTCCTTCTCTTCGTCGATCATCTGCTTCGCGTTCGCACGCGTGGCAGTAATCTCCATATCCAGCGTTGCGCTGTCTGACGGCGTCTGAAAGTGTATGGCGCACGAAAGGGGACGTTTTCTAACTCGACACGAAACTACTCTCGCATTGTATATCAAAGTAAGAAAATTTATAAAAAGATACCGTCGTTCTGTACATGAGCCACCAGTCACGGCGTTCGTACAAACCTGTGCCTGCTGCGGTGTCTCTAACGCCGCGTTTATCCACTGCTGTTGGTTTATTTTACTTAAACAGGGCGACAGACTGCACGCGACAGAAGAACTTCCGACGATCCGGCGTGAACGTCTGTTCGTACAACGTTCATCCGCTTGGAACGCACTAAACATGCGTCAAATTAGAACGTAAAACAACTCGTGTAACGAAAGGTATACGACAAACGTACACGGACTTTGCTTGCGCGCGACAAATTTTGTATCGCACGCGACCACGCGTTATATTTGACAAAAAACTCCATAGTACTTAACGAACGAAAACGGTCGCGTACGTCGGGAACAGGTGTCGGAACAAGGTTGTTACCTGATGAAAACACGTCGTTGAACTCTGTTTTGGTACACGCAGACCGTAGTATGGATGGATCCATGGTCGGATGGTTGTCCTGTCTTGTCCTCGTCGTTATCATCGCGATCTTCGTTCACCTTTCGATCTTTCTCTCTCTCTCTCTCTCTCTCTCTCTCTCTCTCTCTCTCTCTCTCTTTCTCTCCCTCTCTCTCTCTCTCTCTCTTTTCGCGTGCACACGACTGCACGCGGATGGAAAAACACCGAACGACGCCGTCAGGCGTACGAAGCGTTGGTCGCGCTAAACGCGGCAGCGAGCGAAAATCTCGGGGCCATCGGCGGACGGACAACCGTCGTGCGTTCCTCTTTAGAGATGAACGTTTTGGAACACGGAAAAGTAGTAGCAGCGCGTACTGTGTGGCTACAAACGAGAGAAGTTCTAAGAATTCGAGAACTTCTCTCGTTTGCGGCCAACCAGTACGCGCTGCTCGTGCTTTTCCTTGCCCCAGAACGTTCGCCTTAACGGTACGTTCGGTATTAGATCAAAGCGCACGTACAATATAAGAATAAAAACAAATAGAACCGAACGTCGGTGTCGGTGTGTACGTGTAGCCTAACGACATGAGCGCGCCGTCATCGCTTTACATAAAAAAAGCACACTGGACAAAGAAAACGACGTATTTCGTATGTGTTTCTTTCGCATAATCTTTGCTTCACGTCCTTGTATATACTGAAAACGTTGTTAGTTATATATATATATATATCCTAAGTTTTAAAATAAAAACGTACAACGTACAACGTTCGTAAAGTTGGCACCCGCGTTTAACAAACGAACGTAAAAAAAAGGAACGTGTAGCATTTTCTTTGTAGTTTGTTGTAGTAACACGACGTTCGTTTGTAGTTTTATCCCGTTTGCAAAAACAAAAATTTTTTAAACGCACCCTTACTCAAACGTGAAATCCGTGAACGTTGTTCGCGCCAGGTGTTTTAGACGCGTTTGTAATTGTTTATACTAACACGACGTTTGTTTGTAGTTTGTTTGAATAAACAAAAACGTTTAAAACGCACTTTTACCCAAACGTGAAATATCTAAACGCTATTTGTTCGTGCCGCATTTACGACTACCGAAATGACACGCTAGCCGCGTTCCGCGATGTTGTTGAAAAATAGATAACGAATGTTTCGGAACAGACGTCTTCGGAAAACGTTCGACGACCGTAAGAAGTACACGAAAAATATTTTAATGTGAGATATCTCACCGTAGGGTAAGAGTACGTTTTTTAAATATTTGTTTTTTTATGGATAAAACTTTGTCGTGTTACGATCGTCGTGTTACAACGGTAAAAGTTTACACAAACTTATACAGCTAAGCATACTTTGACCTTGACCGCAGTTGTTAAGGACCGGCGTCTGAGTAACTTTTCCTTCGAACTTAGTCAACGGTCGCTGCTTCGTAAAAAATTCAAAACAAAAAAGTTTAAAAACGCGAGCACGTCCGTTGAGTCGTGGAAGGTCGAACGGACTACGCGCGCGGTCGAACGAGTTCACGCCGACACTTTCCACGCGAACCGAGGTTCACCTACACCCCCCCTGCTTTCGAGAGAGTGGCGGTAGCTTCGAACGACGTTACGCTGGAGTTAGTTGACGCGCTTTAAACACGTAACGACTGTTAAAGCGCGTCACCTAACCTCGGTAGCGTAGTGACGCGTTTTAAACAGTCAACGCGTCGTAAAGCGCGTCCATTAACCTACGTCGTTTTCAAACTTTTTTTGTTACGAACTTTTTAACGACGAACGAGCACGGGCTAAAACCTTCCGAAGGTCACTCGGAGTCCGGACTTTGACAACATCGCGCAAGGTTTATGAACGCGGTTAGGTTGCCAAATTTTTTTTTGTTACGAACTTTTTACGAAAAAGCGACCGCCGCGTAAGTTCGAAGGAAAAGTTACTCAGTTCGCGGTCCTTAACACGCGCGGTCAAGGTCAAAGTACGCCGAAAAACTGTGTAAGTTCATATAAACTTTTACCCAAACAACTATAAAGGATTCTAAAACACCGAACGCAAGCGACGTCGAGATATCTTTAAACGTGGAAAGATACGTTTCGTGTATATTGCAAATACGTTGTAATTTTTTGCGTCGTCACGTACAAACGAACGTTGTAACGAACGTCGTGTTACTACAAACAACTACAAACGCGTCTAAAATATCGAGCACGACGGACGTTCAACGATCTCACGTTTAAGTAAGAGTACGTTTTTTACGTTTTCGTTCTTTCCAACGGGATAAACGTACAAAGGAACGTCGTGTTACTACAAACAACTACAAACGCGTCTAAAACACCGGGCGCAAACGATTGTCAACGATCTCACGTTTGAGTAAGACGGCGTTTTAAACGTTCTGGTTCATTCCAACGAGATAACGCTACAAACAAACGTCGTGTTACTACAAACAACTACAAAGAAAATACTACACATTTCTTTTTTTAAAACGTCCGTTTGTTAAAGTCGGATGCCAACTTCACGGAACTCAACGTGCACGACGTGCAAAATAACCATGTTCACGCGGACATATATGAAAGACCGTTTATATACAAAAAACTTTGGAACGCGTACGATATTGAAATAAAAGAAAACGTAGAGAACACAATACGTTCTTCGTTACACGTACCACGTATTTATTATAATACAACACGTATACACGCCTTCGTTCGTAGAATATATGTGTAGACAAACTTTCAGATATATTTAACACGGGTATGTTCGCACACGGTTGTAACAATACGTTGCGCGACGTAACGTTACGTCCCGAACATTGAAGAAAAAAAAATTTTTGTATCGTAGTTGAACACGCACGGAAAAATATTTTCACGCGTAAACACGGTCGAAAGAATATGACAAAAAAATTCCTTTTACGGTTGTATGAAACTTAGCGTGTGTGCAAAATACAACGCGCGCTCTTTACAACGCGTACCGGTTTACAACGCGAAACGCGTCGTCGTAAGTTCTAAATAAAACGCATGTTTGTGACAACGACGAAAAAATAAAAAAAAACCAAAACGTTGTCACCGATGTTGTGTTAACGAAATCAAACGTCGTACTTTGCTGTGTCCATTGATCTGAAAGATCGTATCGTATGTTACGCGCGGCTACTTTTCTTTCTTTAACAACGGTAAATTTTATAAACGGACGCGATATATGTTACAGATGCTGAAAATATTCTTTTGTTCGTTGAAAAAAAAAATGTTTTAACATATACATAAAAATGTTCACACATAACGTGCGTCGTATCAACGACAAACAAACGAGCTTTAGCATCGCGTTGGCCCGCGTGCGCAAAATAACGGCGTAATGTACAAAAGTAAAACGCGTCGCCGTGTTCTGGCGTAACAGTTTTAACGTGTTTGATAACGCGTCATGTCAGCAAAAGTTACCGTAGAGTGTTGTTCGATGCCTCCTGTTAAAACGTTGACTCACGTGTATTCTTTTTTTATATACAAAAAAAGAACAGTTAAACGTAAAAATCTCACAAAAGAACGCGCGGTTGATCGTTTTCACACAACGTTCGACGACAAAAACCGTACCTCTGCTTAAAGGTGCTTTTTTGGGATATCGTCGTTGAGATCCAAGAGACACGCCTCTTCCACCTACACACGCAAACATTTAACTATCGTCCCGAGTACGACACGTGAAAACATACAACACCGGCATGTGTTTTATATAACGCACGCCGAAGCGACGTGTCGAGCAACGTTACACCGTGACTTACCAATGGGAGGAAAGTTCCATGCGTCCGCTCTTAAAAGATACGCTTTCCGGGAAAACGGACCGACGATCAAAAACGCGTGCGACGGTTCTTCCATCAACTAAGAAAAACATAAACACGAAAACCATAAACGTACAAAACACGAACATATTTTTTACGTACGGTCGTACGTATATAACAAAATTGACATCGTTTGACACATACGTTCGCTTCTTCTTCAATAGGAGGCAATTTAGTAGGAACAACCGTCGTAGTGGCCTTGTGACAAGCGTGACCAACAGATTTTTGTAATTTGCTACGATCACGATCTCGTACTGGTTTTGCATCCGCGCGACGCAGCACATTTTTCTCGTACATTTTTGTAGGCACTTGCATGCTAGGTTGCTTACTTACCTATTACGAACGACCGACAAAAAATCTGTAATGTTACGTCCCGATAGATCGCGGCCGCGAAGGGGGGCGGTACTCGAATCGCTTATACGGGACTAATCGCTTTTCGGGTTATCAAGCCAAGGGGCTTTATCCGGGGATACCTGCGACCGAGGTAATTCGCTATCCAGACGCTCGTCACCAAATCGTTTGCCCGATCCGCACCCTCACTGGGAGATTTAGATTCGGTAATTCTTCACCGTACTGTTGATTCAGAGGATTTGTCAGAAATCGTTCAAACGGTTCTTCTACTCTAGTGCATGTGTAACATTCGAAAGCGGGCCGACAGTCGGCTAGAACCTTACTGCACTCGCTACACGTGGGGAACTCTATTCGCGGCCCGTATTGCACGAAGTGCCTAAGAACGCCTTCGAAATCTTGCCGGAAAGGTTGGTATTGGCCGAACTGGCAATCCTCACAAATAATGACCCCCGTAGTTTTATTTTGGAAAAACAACGACCAGACACAAATTCCCGTCATTAGCCATGCTCTGATAGGGCTAGGGGGTGAAATTACCTCCGGAGGTTGCCGATTCACTGGATGTCCGGGACACATGAACAATGGAGCGCTAAACTCTAGTTTGGGAGATGGCAATTATCGTAGATTCGCGTTCTAAATATTGGTCTTCTCCCTCGTGTTCCACCAAACGTTTTACGTTAGAGAATATTTCACAGCACGTGGTACACGCGGAGGAGCTCTGGATTTCTCCGATCACGACGTCGCACGAATCGCACTCTTCGACTTTGTATCGGTAACCGATATGCATATAATGGCGGACTAAGCAGTCGTACTGGCGGCGTTGCGGGCCCGTTAGGTCTCGGAAACACTCTTCACAGAGGTAGTGTTTGCTATCACGATTTTGATGGCAGATAGTAAAGACACACACGGCGCGCGATAACCAATTCCGCCGCGCAATTCTAGAGGCCAATGGGGTTAGTCGGCGCGCGGGGCGTCGCGTGCGCGGCTCGCTCATGCCGTTCGCTTAGCGCCTAGGGGCGTCGTCACTTACCTTTAGTCGAGTTCCAATGGGTGATCCGCGGTGCCCCAGTGTTCTGGTGGTGAGGCGTCGAACCACAGGTGTAGAATCTCGGCGCGGCGCTGGATCAGGCGGATCCGGCGGGGGTCGTCCTTTTTGATTGAAGCGATGAATTCCCAAGATGGAACTGGTGGTGGGTTGTTGGAATCTCTCCCCGGTGTGAAGGTGATCGGGGTTAGTCGATAGTTCTGGGCCTTCCGGAATGCTTGGTAATCTGCTCGAGACTCGACTTTGTCCAGTGGAACGTAGATGTATTGTATACTTTTAATGTTAATTTTGCGCACTAAAGTTACGTTTTCGAGTTTTGGTCTCGCGTCCGCCTTGCACGCGGAACTTGCGACGAAGTACTTTTCGTATTCAGGATTAGGCGCGTAATCGAAAAGGACTCCTAACAATGGATTCGGAGAGGTGCCGAACAAAAGGCGGTTGAGTCTGCGGGTGCGTACCTTGAGTCCGCTTCGTCACGTCTTGGGCATTTGTTAACTACTGATCGAGGTTAAAAGACAAATACGCTTCGGTTGACTCTCTTTGCTCGTGGCGAGAAAGCGTGCTGCTCGTACAGCACTGCCCCTCTCCAGACACCCACAAACGGTAGCGTGCCGCTCGTACGGCTCTGCCTCGTACGCAGATGTGGCACAAGGGGAGGACCGGTGATTCAGATGCCTTATTGCAATTACTAGAATACCCACAGGCGGAGACGTGCCGCTCGTACGGCACTGGGCTCGTGTGTAAATGTAGTGTAAGTGGGATCAGTGGAGGATGTGCAAAGAGGTGTAAAAATTTGTAGAGTAAGATATTTTATAAAAATGATTGTATATTACGATAATTTTACATAGGACATATGATTACAAAAGTAACAAGATTACAATCAGGAATGTATATATATTTATGTAATTGTCGAGTGGGACGAACGTATGGCGTATTTCTATATGACGCGTAATTCTATATGTGGTGAGAGAGCTGAAGGCTCTGGGTTCGGCACGTGGAGATAGGAAGATTCTCGATGTGAAAATAGGAAGGTTCTGGATTCAGAGAGACTCGAGAAGGATTCAGTGGTTACTTAACTGGAGAGTCCGTGATCGCGGTAGGACTCCGGGGAACTGAGAGCGTCCCTTGGGATGTTCGTCCTTATATTTTTGTTTTCCCGATGGCGGGGGTGGGCGAGTGGAAGGGTTGACTGAGTGGAAGGGTTGAGTTGCGTCATCGGCTCCGCTTTTGATTTCTCTCCTTATATGGTCATAGCCTGAGTTTTCTTCTTTTTGTTGCCTGAGTGGAAGGGTTGAGTTGCGTCATCGGCTCCGCTTTCGATTTCTCTCCTTATATGGTCATGTCTTGAGTTTTCAGGAAGGGTCTGGGAGGGTTTAGGTTTGCGTTACTTGAAGGAAGCGTTTGCGGGGAAATTCCTATGGCTAAACCCTTGTGGGCATTGCGACTTATTCGTTGTATATACATTATTGGAATAGGCCAAGCCTATTGCGTATATCGTGACTTATCTTCTATATTTATATGCTAGTGGGTAGGTTAGGCCTATCGCGCAGGTCGTGACTTATCGCTAGTGTGGCAACTTATTTGGTGGTAATTCTACTGTCGGTATTCGGTGGTAATCCTACTGTCGGTAAGTCATGCTAGTAAGTATGGTAACTTGTTCGGTGGTAATCTTACTGTCGGTAAGTCATGCTAGTAAGTTATGGTAACTTGTTCGGTGGTAATTCTACTGTCGGTAAGTCATGCTAGTAAGTTATGGTAACTTATTTGATGGTAATCCTACTATCGGTAAGTCGTTGTTCTTATAAGTAAGGTCTGACTAAAGTCTTCCTACAATCCTAAAAAGGTTTCAAATTTTCCGGGCGTATGAGAGGGTGGACGTAACACCTCCCTCCCTATTTGAAAATGTAGGACGATATTCCTACATTTTATCCTACATAAGGTATGCTTAACTACTATGGTATGGTAATCTTTCATTTTATTTTCTTACGAGTTATTGTCGCGTAAATACTTCCTGAGCTCGCCGTAGTCCATTTCTCTGATACTGCTGCTGGTACTGGGCTCTCTGTCGGGGATGAAGGTGGTCGTCTCGAGCTTCGGTGCCTCAGGATCGGTTCCTTTGGTGGGGGTGTCTTTCCTGTTGCTGAGGTGCAGGAGCAGGTGCGTGACTGAGCTCCATACTGCTCCCAGCAGGTGTACGCTCCATCCGTAGACAGAGTGAAACGCATATCCTCTGATGATGGAGTCGATCACTAGTGTGACCAGGCGGAATAGGAGAATAATGGCCAGCACTCCGGCACTCGTTGAGCCGAATGTGACGAATCCATTCCATAGGCGTCGTCCAGTGCTCTCCGCAATCCTTTCCAGCGATTCCTCGTCCAGCAGGTGATGCAGCGAAACATAGCCGCGTGGGATGTCATGGCCCATTGCTCCCTGCACCAATGTATTTAGCATCGGTGGTTTCTCTATGGGGAACATAATGTGGTCGCGGAGGCGGTCGAGATCTCGTGTGGAATATATTCCGCTCGTGGCGAGGTTGGATGGGTTTACATACTTCCATTGTGGTTTCGTTAATGGCTGAATCGTAGGTGGAGCTAATGCTTCCACCGGGCGTGGCATTAATTTAAACCACGCTTCATCTACCTTATACATTGATGGTAGAAGTTCGTTGCAATCTCGAATTGTGCCGCCCTTGATCAGCACTCGAGATTTCGGGAGCAGGAAGTAAGATATATTATTGTGCGAGACGGGCAGCTCACTGTAGCAGTTCTCCGTCTGCCTTATTTTGCATGCGACTGGCACGCATTTCACTATATAAATGACTTCGCCTGCTGTAATAACTGTGTAACCCGGCGCCTTCATGATTCGATACGCCATTTCGTCGGGGGCGATGCTAGCAAGAGACAGGACGTTCTCTAACACCTGCTTTTCCAGGGCGCACTTTTGACTCATGATGTCCCGGTAGAGTTGGGTCAACTGCGTCCTCATGTGTTTTTCAACGTATATGAACTTGCTGTTCACATACGTGAAGATGTCTAGATTGTCGATCGATATTCCCGCCTGAATTTTGAAGGTTTGCCCTGGTTTGGTTTTGAGAATGAATAATTTCGGATGCTCTGTTTGTATTATCTTGTAGCCGCAGAGGCTTGTCTCCGTGGTTTTGGCCAGAGCGAAGGTGATGTCCCTTGTCGTCAAGGTGTAGATGACCGGGGTCTCCTTCTGTGTAGGTTTAGGCGAGACTCGGTGGGCGTTTCCCTCGTAGAGCACGTCGTACTTGTTGAACTGGCAGGAATTGGTCGGCAACGTCTTCCAATATGTCATTGTCTCGTCGGCGTGGTAACACTCGCCTTCCATGGCTGGACAGCGGGTGCCAGAGAGTAGCACTACTTCGTTCGTAGCATGTTTTACAGGCACTTCCATCCGTCGCGTCGTTATTCTCACCGTTGCCTGTACAAACACGTTGTTCCAGGTGCCCAAGGGGTCACTATATTGCGTTCCCTCGCATTTACCATTTATGGTGAGTGATCCGGTCATTGTAATAGCGCGGGTGATGGTGGCGTTTACTTTAATGCCGGTTATCATTCCGCTGGCTCCTCCCAGGAATAGGGTTCCAGTATCTTGCATTTTCCGGCAAGCATCTCCTGAGATTTCTCGTATATATTCGTATTTTCCTTCTTGCATGGCTGAATTGTAGGAGGACCATCCACAATATTTTATATCGCGGTCTATCTCGATTTTGCATTGGACCGCGGTGGTGTGGTCGAATTCGCTTAGTTGTAAAAGCTGAATATATGTCTCCTCGGTTCTAGATCTTCCAGCTCGCAGTCTCCGATATCCGTTAGGGACAGTGTTGTCACATTTAGTCCCTCTCCTCTGCAGTCAAAGCCCAGGAGGCCGCGCGCAGACGCGCTAAGTACCGCCAGGATGAATGTCACTGTCAATGGCTCCATGATGGTGTTGGGTGTGCTGCTCGACCAGTTTTATGACTGGTGGTCGCTATGTCGTTCTTATATACTAGCCCTTAATGCTACGGAGGGGGGAAATACAATGGTGGGGATTTCTTAGTTCCTATGATCTTAGCTCAGCGAGTTTTAATTTGTCTGCATGCACTATTCTAACCCTATTTCCTATTTGGAGCTTAACATTATTACTTCCTAAAGTTTCAGTTATTTCGTACGGGTCTACGTATTGGTCGTCTAACTTCCCTTGGCTCGGCTCTTTAAGGAGGTAGACGCGATCTCCTGTTTTAAAAGTGCGCGCGTTCATTCTCTTATCGTAGTTATTTTTGGATCGCTCTTTGGCTCGGTCGAGGTTCCCGCGCGCATTCCCTTGTGTTTCGCGCAGTTTTTCGAATAACTGTTCCAGGTATTCGACGTAAGTCTCGTTAGGTTGTAACCGGACGGTACTACTGGAGGCACGAATCAACGCTACGTGTCCTTAGAAATCAACGGTCGCCACTCGGTTTGACCTTTGAACCACCGAGAAGGTAAGTATCGAACGATATCTCGAACTATCAATTAGACTAATTCTCCTCTTCTTTTTTCAGATTCCTGCCACCGCTGGATCATCGCCGTCATCGATCGGGATCGTCGCTGCCACCGGAATCCAGGATCAACAAGGGACTTTGAGTGATCGACGCCAATGGATCAGGTGAGTAGAAGGTAAGTCCAATTTAATGAATTTTCGAAATATTTTGCGAAAAGGATGTTTAATTTATTCAATTATATTAATTTCCAGTGTTGGTTGTTCACAAAACTTTAAGTCACAAAAGATGTCGGACGCTCGGATACGTAGGCACACACGCCCCGTTTATCTACGACGCACGATCTTATTTCGGTCTAAAAAGGCCGTTCGTCCTTGTAAGGACGACAATTAACGCGTTCCGCGGGCGTTCCCGGTTGTTACGAATGTTGGCGAGCCGCAATTATAGCACTTGCATGACGATCGCGGTGACTTAGCGCGACGAAGCAGAGCGAAGTTTATTACGTGTTACACGCTCAAACATCCCCGAGAGACTGCCTCGAGCAATGTTCCTCTCTCGGGCTCCCTACCTACGGTGATTTACCCCCACCATGGGGTTCTCGGTCGCTTTCTCCTCGCGGTAATTTTCCGCTCGCCGCGTTAACAATGGTTGTTTACGACTTTCGAGTCGCCAGGTGTGCGCCAGATGTTCGCCGCTACGCAGTTACAATATATGCTGCCCACTCCCCGCCGTGCCCTATGTCCACGGTGGAAATTTCCATATGGAGTACCATCTATTCGACGTCCTGAGACGTCGTCATATGTCATATGAAGGTCATATGAAGGATCAAAAAGCGACGTCGCTCTTCAAGCCAAAAAGATCGATAGGCCGTGTTTTCGCAGTCTCTATGCGTACTGAACATTGAGATCAAGCCAGCTTTTGCCCTTTTGCTCTACGCGAGGTTTCTGTCCTCGCTGAGCTGGCCTTAGTACCTCGGGTAGTGGTTTTTTAACTCCCGCAATTATGGATCCACGACGACGCCGACCCGTGCGCACGCCTTCTCCCCTGTCCCTTTATGCGACCCCGGGTCGACTCCTCGGAGAAGACGTCTGCGTCGTAATCGCGACCTCCGCCGTTGACGGCGACCCCCGGGTTCCGCTTCTGTGGTCCCTCTTGGCCCGATTCCATGCTCAGTCCCCGTGGACGGCGTCCGGTTCCCGAGTTCCGGCGACATGTCGCCGTATCTCGTGTCCGGGCGATCGGACTTTGGCGGCGACCTGTTCCCCGGGTGTACCAGGTCTTATTTAGCGTGACCCGCTGGTCTTTTCCCGCGGATAATGCTCGGTTCCCTACTTGGCCTCCTAGTGGTCGTATCGCGTTGTTCCTCTGGGCCCGCCGACGACGCCGACCCTTCCTGACACCTATTCCGTATCTGGTACGACGCTTTCCGCGACTCTTCCCCGCGGAAGATGTCCCGGTTGCGAGATGGCAGACGGTTCTGCAACTTCGTCCCCGGTCCGTCGGATTTCGACGGCGACCGGATATGGACGTTCGTAGGAACTTCCCCGTTTGTCAGGGATGCTTTTTCCCCGGGGATGACTCACCTAGGGCGAGTTCCCGGACGATCCGCCATTTCGTTACCTGGCCGACGGGTCTCATCGGGACCCGGCTTCGCGGTCTCGGCGAAGTGCCCACCGATGTCAGGAGCGCTCAATTCTTGTAAATGGCGCCCCTAGCGCAAGTTGGCGGACGGTTCACCATCTCCTGTCCGCGTTCTCGTATCGCGTCGCCGACCCCGTATGCGTGACTCGAGGACCCCGCACCTCAGTCAGGGACGTATTTTTTTAACACGGTGCCGTCAGTTCAAAAGTTTTCCGACGGTCCGCCATCTTTCTTACCTCTGGCCGGACTTCGATTCTGACCCGCGCGTTGTGCTTCACGGATCTCCCTTCGCGATCATATATGTTAATTTTCCGCGCGTGTCGCCTGGTTCATAGAATTGTGGACGGTCCGTCATAGTGTTCGGAAGCGTCCCGATCATTGGCACGGAAGCCTCCCCTGTCTTGGGAAGTGTAAGCGGGCTCAAGCCCTGTCGTGCCGCCGCACGAACTCCCGTACCCGCGCCGACGGGAATTAAATCAAAAATACGTAACTAAAAATTAAACAACCTAATGTCTCTCGCGCCTCAATTAAACAAACGAACGTAAATTTATTGGCGCTGTGCGAAACTCTTATACATAATAGTGCGCCGGATAGGGCCGCTCTCCTTCCTGCTAACACGCCAACGGAGCTAAAAGGAAATCCTATGATCGGGATTGTCAAACACACTAGATTTGAATAACGGCATCTGCCGGTAACCCCATCCTCGGGCCGCGAACGCTAATCTTAAAACTAAGTTGGACGTGGCTCCGCCTTGTCAATCTCGGAACCGCTGCTGTTGGTGCCCTTGTCGTCTCCGGTGATGCGTGCGGTTGCAAGGTTCCCCTTCCAGAGGCGGGTCGCTTGACGGGGCGCGCGCGATTTTCCTGAAAATTAGCTCGTGGGGGGTGTATAGTGTGCCCTCGTGTACACTAGTGTTGTAAGAAAAGGTCGCGAATTTCAGGTAGTCATCCCAGTTATCTCTTTCGCAGAATTGTTTTAAGTACTCCCATAGTACGTGATGCGATCTTTCTATTGAGCCATTTGACTGTGGCCTGTAAGCAGTGGTTTTGTATTGCGCAATACGGAATTTTTTAGCAATATTGCGCATGAGCGCATTTATAAAGTGACTGCCCTGGTCCGTGAGCCATGCCCGCGGGGCTCCGTACACGCAGATAAAGTCTTTGGCGAATGCGTCGGCTACGTCGACCGCGGATGCTTGTTTCAGGGGGATGGCTAAGGAATACTTGGTGAGGAGATCCTGGATTGTGAGGATGTAGGAGTATCCTGTGTTTGTGATAGGTAGGGGTCCCATAATGTCCATGGAGATCTTGTCGAAAGCCGCTCCCGGGGTATCGGTGAGCGCCATCGGCTGTCGGGTCTTGACGCGAACCAGCTTTTTCAATTAACAGTTTCTGCAGTTTCGAACGAACTCCTGTACATCGTTCTTCATCCCTTGCCAATGATATTTTTCCCTGAGTCTTCGGTACGTCTTAGTGACTCCCTTGTGTCCTTCAATCGCTGAGGCGTGAGCTTCTCTCAGGATCCCAGGCTTCTCGGCGTCTAATGGCATCATGATATGATTTTTGCATACCAGGACGCGAGTAGGGCTGCCCCGGAACGCATCTTCTAGTATTTGTCGGAATTTTGGGAACGGCACGCCGTCCACTCCCCCCTTGCATATAGAGACCGTTACCAGGTCCAGTGTAGTACACACATCAAGGAGGGATGAGATGGCCTCCGTCACTCATTTCCTCTGCGTATCCTCCGAGACACTAGTTTTAATTGGCAGTGCAATGATCCTCGACTTGCCTTGTGTAACTACTCGGGCTCGGCCGAGCTCCTGATTTACTTTCGTCGGCAGTCTCTTTTGTTCCACCATCATCCTACCGCCGAGATCACACGGTTCCCCCTGCTGCGAGATGAATACGACTAAGTTATCCCTTCGCAACAAGAAGTGATCTTTAATTTCCGTGATTTTGGTTTTTGCGGGCTGCGGATCGAATGGCTCGTTCGGGTTATCGAAGATCTCCGATGCGCTACTAGTGTCACCTGCGTCGCTGTCGTCCAATGCTATGCCAGGATCGGAATCTTCATGTTCTCCGTCGTCATTTAAATCCTCATCGTCGCTGCTTGGCACGTTACTTCCCATGATTTCTCCTTCTCCCACTGCGGGGGTGTCCTCTGTATCCTTAAGAGGATCCGCGTCGGGCGAGGTGTGTCGCCTCTTCTTGGCACGCGGTTTGGAGGAAAATATCGACTCGTCTGAGTCGGTGGATTCTGTGACTTTGGTAAGGGGGAGGATTTGCTGCTAGATCGGATTTCGGGAAAAAGCGTCTGCATTCGCGTTGACTTTGCCTGCTTTATAATCAGTGTGATATTCGTACTCTAGGAGTTTCAATCTCCATCGGACCAAACGCGATGATGGATCCTTCACTGAATGCAACCAAACAAGTGACTTATGATCTGTGACTAGCCGAAACTCGCAGCCGTACAGGTACGGTCTAAAGTGTTTGACACAATATACAATCGCGAGTAACTCTTTTTCTATGGTGGAATAATTTCGCTCTGCAGCGTTAAGTAATCGGGAGGTGTAAGCGATCGGTAAGTCTTTACCGACCATGCCCTGACTCAGGACGCCACCGATCGCTGTGCCTGAGGCGTCCGTGGTAAGGACAAAAAGTTTCGTAAAGTCAAGGTAGCGCAGGATTGGCTCAGAACATAATAGTCTCCTCAGGTGGGAGAAAGCCATTTCCTGTTCTTTTTGCCAGGTGAACGCGACGTCCTTTTTTAGAAGGTCGGTGAGTGGCTTTGCTATTTTAGAGAAGTTCGGTATGAAACGACAATAGTACCCTGCCAAGCCTAAAAATTGTTTGATGTGTTACGTCCACCCTCTCATACGCCCGGAAAATTTGAAACCTTTTTTAGATTGTAGGAAGACTTTAGTCAGACCTTACTCATAAGAACAACGACTTACCGATAGTAGGACTACCACCGAATAAGTTACCATACTTACTAGCATGACTTACCGACAGT
>NW_020213692.1:0-2611 GCF_003070985.1 Temnothorax curvispinosus | reverse complement strand
TATACACATTAAATATTAAAGAATAAATATAACACATAATCCTTAATATGTAATATACATTTTTCTACATTTACATCAATATATTCCGATATATTTAAGTTCGACGGATTAGTTTGTTATTTTGTAAATGAAATTGATGCACATTTATACGATATTATTTAATTAATAACGGATAGATATCGAAACTGAGTTCATCGCGTCTGCCTGCCACTGTGACGAAGACATTGAGAAAGCTGTAGCCTTTATGGCTTCGAAGTAGGAACGTCCTGATGGACGCGTCATAAAAACCAGATAAGGCAATGAAATTAAATTTCGCTTATACACGAAATACGAGACCCCTCGACCGCCGCTACGGGAATGGCCGGGCGAATGTCGCGAGAACGACGCGTTGAACGGGCAGATAACCAATGCTCTAGTATTGTGTCGACCACAGAAGCGTGGGCGGCGGTCTGCTGGTCAGTTGGCCAAGAAGAGAGAAAGAGAGGAAGTTAGGAAGGTGAGAGAGAAACGGACGGAGGGTTCTCATTGAGCGAGAGTGAGTAAGAGAAGGCGACGCGCAGCTGCGGGGGTGTCTGCACTTTTCAGGCAGCTGCATATGCGCGCGAGAGGCTCGCTGACCATCGAGGAAGAGAGAAACATTAAGACACCAAGCGTAGCAACGACAGAGACGGAGAGAGAAACATAGCCGGACTGACGAGAGCGCGAGCGAGAGAGAAGCGATCGACCGATTGACCATCGGTTCTTCTGGCGCATTGTCCAGCATCGTCGGGTGCGCCTGTGTCCCATTAGAAGGACACACGGCCACCAATTCCCATTGATAAAGTCCTTTGGGCTTTTCATCATTACTCCCCATTATTCCACGCGTTCGTCCGGATACGGTATCCGGGATACCCCTGCGACGATCGTCCCTCCACGTCCTCCGGTACCTGCGGCGGCACGAGATCCACGCGCGGAATATTTTATAACCCTCAGGAAAATGGGATAAAATGCCCCCTCGACGCTCGTGCTCTTTCCGCTCCACCCCCCCTTTTTCCCCATTGCAGTAATGATCAACGCCCACGCTTTCGTATCTCTATTATATGTACACCGGATGGAGTATTGTGCATGGCTATCCAAATGTGCGCGCGTGTGATCTCCTTTGGGGAATGCCTCTATATATATATATGTACATATATATGGTCATCAGAGAGATTTATCCCCAGTCCCGGCCAAGTTTTAAGCGCTCGTTTGGTGACGCACAATGAGCGACGATTAACGCTTCGGCCAGCTATGTGTCAGTTAAGTTGGTTTTTCATCCGCTCTGCGCGCACTGCTCTTCCGTGAAACGTTTAATTCTTTCGTTTTGTCGATTTTATCGATCTCTTATGAAAACTAAATTATTTCCGACGCGCGTGTTCAGCGCATATGGTCGATTTATCGATACATTTAGCATTACATCGTAAAATATTGCAACTGTATCATTAGTAAAAATGAAATATTGACGTACACCAACTATTGTTATATAAATAATTTTTGTTTGACATGAGAGTTGTGCGCTCTTTTTATATATAGAAGATCATATAACGATGTGTTAGATATTAGATAATAACTTTTTAGGACTTTTTTATATAGAACATTTTATTGGATTATGAAATTTCTACAAGATTCAAGAGAAATAAGTGTCTGGTGAAGTCATTTTATAATAATAAGATCTTTACTCTTGTTTGGTCATATATATTTTTATTTTTATAAGGAAAATAAAAATGTTATAGTAATCTAATAATGTAATGATCAAAAATATAGAAGCACGCCTGAGAAGTGTAAGTTTCACTCGTGGAATAGAAATGAATATTAGATAGCTCGCGCGCGCTCTGAAAGTCCAATAAACGTGTTGTCATCGTAGAGATTTATTTCCAGCTCTAGCTAACTTTAAATAGTTCATTTGGCCGCGCGCACAATGTGAAACATTTAACGCCAGCCAGCTGTACGTTCTTATTATGAAGTTATGTATTTATGTTACGACTTGCGGAAAACTCACAATAATAGTCCTAAAGTGCGTTCGCTTTAACTGAAAGTGTTACAGTTTCTTTCGAAATTGATCAAAATAATCTAGAGTGAATCTGAATTATTTGAAATTGTTGTATTCTTATTTTGTTCTCTTTTATTCCATTACTATACCACGATTATTGTGACATTTAAAATGTATTTATCTCCCGTACCCCTTCCCCTGCCTCGAGTTACAAATTTTTAAGATAGTAGTACAGCGTTGAGCTTATTTCAAACATGTGTTATCACGTGAAATTGTGTTAGTTAAGTGCACCGAGCTATGTCGCGAATTTAACTCATTCTAAAAGATCTAATCGTGTTTTTCGCAACTACCTGATAAAACCCTTGAAAGAGAAATATTGCACTTGTTTTGAAAGGAATGCATGAATAGCTTATACATAGTAATTAGACAGATTTATTTCTTTCTTCCCGTTAGGAGTTTCAGGTGCTTTATATTGATAACGTCCATGAGAGCGACGATTCATGTAACTCACCTAAATAATTATCGTCCGTACTACCAGACATATCTTTTCAGTCAGATAATATTTACTTTATTTATACTAATATAGAATGTATACGAGTATAT
>NW_020213691.1:0-6702 GCF_003070985.1 Temnothorax curvispinosus | reverse complement strand
TTCACCAATTCACACAGCATAAAATCATTCATGTTGTGGAACGTTAATTTAATTAAAAAGTAGAACTTGCCAAAATATTAGCGACTAAACTGCTCCCAATACAATTGAGTGAACTGAGCCGCGCGGCTAGACTGCTCCAAGAGCAGTTGAGTCGCGCGATTCTGAATCGCGTCACCACAATCGCTAGAGTCGTACGACTAAAAACGCGGGATTGGCAATAGTTCCATTGTATTACATGCAAAGCAGACATTAATCAAAGACGCGCGGCTACAATCGCGCGGCTTGAGCGTCAAAAATCGCGATATTGACACTCGACCTTTACTGCCGTCGTCGCGCGCGCACCGTCGCGCGTCGTGGCGGACAACTGACCGCCACATATAATTATATAAAATTATATCTGATTCCTCACATAAAATTATATATAATTTTATATAATTATATATATTAATATATTTTTATAGAAATGAATTAGAATTTTTCTAAATAAGTAAATCCTAAAATATATAAATTTATATAATTATATATAAAGACCTAAGATTTATGCATCATTTAAAAATGCCTGATTATGCTTGAAATTTTATTGAAATTATGCAAATATATGCGGTCTAAAATAAGCTGAATTTTGGCGTGTATGATCTTGTTTCTTAGTATGTACTTTAAATACCGTTATTGCTTTGGGACAAACCACTGTCTAGCAGTAAAGATGGAGTTTAATGAGTAAGGGAAACCGGGGCTAGACCGTCTGAATTTTTTTGGTGCCAATTTTTAATAACAAAATAAATAATTTAAGTTAAATATTGTATACCACTGTAAAGAGTGGACCTTTAACTACAAAATTTATATAGGAAATTTTTGTCTACGTCGCTTTGTTTAACCGGTATAAAGCAAAAACGACAACGGTGCAAAAATTAAAATCTCAAAAATGCCGAGGCTAAACCGTCTACCCCCCGGGGCTAAACCGTCACACTACATTTTCAATACACATACGTACATCTAATCCTGAAAAATGATAGAATACATTTTAATAATTGTTTTTGAAGAGAAAAATATAAACATTTATTTGAAACTGTTATGCGAAACATTATTAAAGAATAATTGTTTTACCTATTCTATAAAACAATTAAGGCACGTGAATACAGATCCTGACGAGCGCACGACGACGATGACGACGGCCACGACCACCACCACCATCACCACCACCACCACCACGACGACGCCGACGACGACAACGACGACGACGACGACGACGACGACGACGACAGCGACGACAGCGACGGCCACGACCACCACCACCACCACCACCACCACTACCACCACCACCACGACGACGACGACGACGGCCACGACCACCACCACCACCACCACCACCACCGACACCACCACCACTACACTGACACTGACACAACCACCAACAACGACGATCTACCGCGACTGGGACGATCTACCACGCGCGCGGCATGTCAACTCTCGCGCGGAAATCGCGGAATCTCAGAGCCGTGCCTCGCCGTACCTCGCCGACGTGCCGTGAGCGCGAGCGATCTCGAAAACAACGGTCCGCCATCTTTTCGGTCGGCCAAAACACCCGTTTTGCGACGATACGTGCGTACCATTTCCCTCCTATACAAACTGATGCACGTGCAAGGGAAGACAGAATCACGCTCGAGGGAAACCTAACCTGAAATCGCCGTGAGCTGAAGTCGTGCGCCCGGCGCGCCACAGTGACGAGACAGACGGATTAGTCCCGGGTGCTTACAGACGGATTAGCTCCAAACACAAGTTTCAGGTTTGATTGCCCACGAAATATTAGACATCAACGAAAATGAAAAAACTACACTGGATTCGTGTTCAGCATGCATTACTCTTTATATGCATCACGTACGTCGAGATTTGGAGAGCAAATATTATTGCAGATATTATAAAATTTCCACGCGCAGAAAATTTCACTTTCACCTTCCGAAAACACGTTTGCTCTCGTAAAAATCATAACACGGCAGGTAACCTGCCGAAACTCTGTTGGTTACATGGGTACTATAAGCAGCGTTTACAATGTTAATAGCGAGTTCGAACAATATACAGGTTCCGAGATATTTGATTAGACGTATTTACCCCGTTTTAGCCCCGGTCTCCCCTACACTGAGGGTCGAGGGAAATAAGAAATCAAAATACAGATACAATAATCTATCTATAAAGACAGTTTATTAAATTAAAAAAAATTAAATTTAAGTATGAAATATGCAAGGAACAGTTTTCTAACTTGAGTTATAATTGTTATAAAATTTAATTAATGAAGAATAAAGAACATAAAATAAACTAAAAGTATCTCTTGAGATACAACACAAGCAATACCTAGTGTGGGCTGATATGCCACTTACGCTGGGGCGTCGCGTGCTCTTCGCAGAGGATATGCCGTAGCGTGAGAGGTATCGTCGAGTGATCTGAGAGACAGATGTATGTAATAAATAGGTCATTTATTCTATGTCCTATAATACAGATGTAGGTGTGTCAGTGTGCTGAAGAAGGCCCTGAGAAGGGCCGTGGAGGCGGCCCTGAAAAGGGCCGTTTGGGCTCTTCAGGTGCTGTGGTCTGGCCAGTGCTTCGTAGTCGATGGCCTGGTGTACAGCATCTACCCTCGATAAGGCGTCGGCTACGACATTGTCTTTTCCTGACACATGTCGTATGTCCGTGGTGAACTGGGCCGTATGTTCGAGGCGTTGTGTCTGCCGTGGTGAGCTGCTTGGTAGGTGATGGCGGCAGAGGCGACAGGAGTGGAGGCTCCGTCCATGATAGTTGAGGAGAAGTGTAGCGCCGGACTCTTACGTCCCACGTTGAGTGCGCGTGGAGGACGAGTCAGTCGTACCGGTGAGAGCTGTAGCGGGACGAGTTTCCCCGTGCGGCCAGGACGGTAGTCCAGGGGCCGTTGAGGGTGTCTCGGTGTCGGCAGGCGGAGTGGCGCAGCTCGTCTCGGTGGTGACCGTAGCTTCGGCGGCGGCAAGGTGACGGCGAGGTCGTTTATCAAAAGACTTCTCCTGGTCTTGGCGGTGAGCCTGCGAGCAGTCGATAGCTGCCTAGGCCGTCGTCGTGTGGCCTTTTATTCTGCCCTGACTGGAAATGAAACACGAGAAAGTCTGCCACCTGTCGGCGGCGTTCTCGTATAGCTTCGCGGGCCGTAGTCTGGTCCACGCGCTCGGCGCGTGATCGGTTGGCGCGCGCGCGGCGCGCGTACCGTTTCGATTGTGCGGTCGGAAGACCGCCACACCTAGTAACTTAACTAGAAAAATAAAGATATAGAAGTGTTGACCAGAATTCACTAGATTCAAATTTAAATAATGCATATCGATTAACTGTGATTAAACTACCTCTATCAAGTTAACCACCCTCCCCATCGCAAAAAAATCCGCACCTATTAAAAAATTTAGTGTTATTTATGTGCTAATTTGTTGCTCTAGTCCGGATCTTTTTGCTCTAATCCGGGTCTTTTTGTTATTTAAATATTCTATAGACCGTGTCCTACCAGAATAGCAACATGATTTTGTTGCTCGTCCCTAACTGCAAATAAACAAATTATTTATCTCCGCGTTGACCGTTACCTACGACTTTGATAGTTAAAAACTAATTAAAAGAATTTGTTGCTCGGCTCTCTTTGGTCTTAAAATATTCTATGAACCGTGCCCTACCAGAATATGCAACGTATGATTTTATTGCTCGCTCCTAACTGCAAATAAACAAATTATTTATCTCCTCGTCGACCGTTATCTACGACTTCGATGACTAAAAACTAACTAAAAAAATTTGTTGTTTGGCTCTTTTTGGCCTTAAAATATTCTATGGACCGTGCCCTATCAGAATATGCAACTTACGATTTTGTTACTCGCCCCTAACTGCAAATAAACAAATTATTTATCTCCGCGTCGACCGTTACCTACGACTTTGATAGCTAAAAAGTAACTAAAAGAATTTGTTGCTCGGCTCTTTTTGGTCTTAAAATATTTTGTGAACCGTGCCCTACCAGAATATGCAACGTATGATTTTGCTCGCCCCTAACTGCAAATAAACAAATTATTTATCTCCGCGTCGACCGTTATCTACAACTTCAATGACTAAAAACTAAGTAAAAGTTTCTTTTACTTTATAGTTTTTAGCCATCGACGTCATAGATAACGATCGACGAGAAGATAAATAATTTGTTATTTGCAGTTAGGGGCGAGCAACAAAATCGTAAGTTGCATATTCTGGTAGGGCACGGTTCATAAAATATTTAAATAACAACAAGACCCGAGCAACAAATTCCTTTACTTAGTTTTTAGCCATCGAAGTCGTAAATAACGGTCGACGCGGAGATAAATAATTTATTTATTTGCAGTTAGAGAAGAGCAACAAAATCATATGTTGTATATTCTGATAGGGCACGGTTCATAGAATATTTTAAAACCAAAAAGAACCGAGCAACAAATTTTTTTACTTAGTTTTTAGCCATCGAAGTCGTAGATCACGGTCGACGCGGAGATAAATAATTTGTTTATTTATTGCAGTTAGGGGCAAGCAACAAAATCATACGTTGCATATGCTGATAGGGCACGGTCCATAGAATATTTTAAGACTAAAAAGCGCCAAGCAACAAATTCTTGTACTTAATTTTTAACCATCGAAGTCGTAGATAACGGTCGAAAATGCAGTATTTATTAGTGGCATTGTTTACAGAACCTTATATTTCGAAAATTTGTTTACGCCATCTTAAAGCAACAAATTTTGGTGTATTGTTTTTTTGGATTTGTGCACTCTATATGTGTTTTTTAGTATGTGGTGAGCTAGTGGGGCTAGAATCTGTGTCAAGATGGCCCCCTCCATGCGAAAAAATATATATATAGAGTGCTTAAATAAAAAAAACGTTTATACCAGAATTTGTTGCTATTTTGTTGCTTTAAGATAGCGTAAAAACATTTTGGAAATATAACGTTATTTAAGACGTAGTCAGTATAGTGCTGTCTGTTAAGTATTCGGATATACGTATTTTCTAAAAAACATTATATTTCAAAGATATTTTCACGCTATCTTGGAGCAACAAAAAAACAACAAGTTCTGGTGTATTTGTTTTTTGGATTTGAGCACTCTATATGTGTTTTTTTAATATGGGGAGGGCTAGCTTGACAACAAGCTGCCCCCCCCCCCCCCATTTCGATTGCCGTTTTCTGCTAAACGGTTTGAGCAACAAAATCCGGACTAGAGCAATAAATTAGCACATAAATAGTACTAAATTTTTTAATAAATGCGGATTTTTTTTGTGATGGAGAGGGGGCTAACTTGATAAAGGTGATTAAACTCGTGAAATTATGATATGTTATGATGAAAATATGGTTTTTTGGCGACATTATGCGAAATTATGCGGGAAAATGACATTATGCTGCAAAAGGTCTCAATTATGCGTTATTGTGCGCATAAATAATTAGGTTCTACTGGTGTCCCAACACTTAGAATAGTGAAAAGAGTTTGTTTCAATAGGTTTTTATAAATTATGCGATTATGCGCGAAGCATAAATCTTAGGTCCTTAATTATATATAATTATATATAATTTTATCTGTCAAAAATATAGAAATAATAATGTACGCATGCAAATTATATATTAAAATCCATGTAGATTATATATGATTATATATAATCATGTATAAACTTTAAATTCGGATTATATCCATGATAAATGGCATTCAATAGGATTCGTTTCTCGTATTTAAAATTTGACGAATAGTGATATAAAAACGGTATCAAGAGACACGGCACTGTCTCACGTCAAGCAGTGCCAAGTTATAATATATGAAATAAATTATTTCACTTTTTATTTATTCATTATATATTATTATATAAAATTATATAAAAATTTGTAGAATTATATATTTTTATATATAATCAGATAAAATTATATCGTGCCAATTTTCATATATAATTATATATAATTATATATTATCATTTATATATAATTATATATGATTATATATAATTTGTTTTCCCGGGAATACTATCCTTCTCCTCTCACTTTAACCCTTTGGACCAACGGCTTAACGTCTCTTTCCGAAAGACGGAGCCCAGTTTTCTCCGCACAAGAACCTATCTCGCACGGAAGAGCGCAGCTATCGGAAAAAATTCCATGCTTCATGGCTCTAGTGGACTCAAACCTGGTTGCTCAGATTACGAGTCTGGCGCTCTACCACTAGACCACACTGCCGCCTTATATAATTATATATAATCTATGTGGATAAATGCTTTTTATATATAAATTATAAAAACTCATAAATAGTCCTGTCAAATTGTATATAACACATTATATTTATTTAAATATATTTTAATCGCCTGTATAATTATATATAATCATATATAATTATATATGATATCATATATAAGTACGAAAATTTTGGTTTTTTATATATAAATTATATATAATAATATAAAATTATATATACTTTCATATGAATCTTTATATGTATCCATACATGAGTGCATATATGATCTGTTCATATCTAGTTATATCTGGAATTATATATGTCCATATATAATGATATTTGGACCCATATATAATTTTATATATAGTACCAAATTTCATATAAATCACATACAATCATATATATTTATATATAATTATATATGGAGAGGTAACAACCACAGTGGTGTAAGTCAAATTTTTAAAAATATTTTCTCGTGTGCATAGATGCAAT
>NW_020213690.1:0-1950 GCF_003070985.1 Temnothorax curvispinosus | reverse complement strand
AAATTTTCTCCGTGTAGTTATTTTAAATTCCCACCAATTTTAAATGCTATAGTCTTATAGTAAAATTAGTATGTTCATAGCATTTAATGCTACGATCATAGCATTCAATGCTATAATAATGCTATGATCGTATCACTAAATGCTATATGGACATAGTAATTTTACTATAAGACTATAGCATTTAAACTTGGGCGTCTTGATGGTCCGCAGTTGGTGCGGCAGCATAATAAAATTTAACATAAAATTTTCTCTGTGTAGCAAGAAAAATTAGTTTGCAAGGAACTGTAATCTTCAATATTGAGACATTTTACGTATGGGCAACAAATAATGTGAAAGAAACAACAATTTTATTTAGTTCGAAAACAAATCACAAGAAATTAAGTTAGTGTTTGGAACCAAGATTCCCACTAGCAAAACCTATTTCGGGTACATTAAAATATCAGGCGATTATTCCGGATGCAAGCGAGGATCAATTGATTTTAAAAGAATTTAGTTTTGATAAGGAACAAGATTTATTTCCAAGAAAAAAGAAGAAAAAAATGAATCTAAAAAATATAAAACACAAAAACTTCAGAACTATTTTTCATTTCATAGTCATTTGTTAAAAATATATTATTTATATTTACGTAGTATTAAATAATTAGATTAATTTAAAAAAATATTGATATTATAAAAATATGATGTTACAGAGTTTTTAGCTAAAATTTGGCTGAAAATCCAATTTTATTTCGGAAAAAATATTTTTACAAGTAAATCCTATTGCGATTACTTATTTAAAAGTATAAAATTGATTTTTTTATACTATTAAACTTTTCTTGCTAAAATTTACTTTTTTTATCTAAAAGTACGGGAGAAATCCTAAAAAAATTATATCTATAAAAATTTTGTATATTTTGTAATTTTAGCTACAAATATATATATATAAAAAAATTCTTAAAACGTTCTTATCTCCAATATCTTGGAAGCAAAACATATAATATTAATTATTTTTTACTTTAACTTTATACATTATGTGCACTAACATGTTTTCATGATCATTTAAAAAATCCTAAAAGCAGTTCATTTTTAGGTGGACTCCTGACACGTGGAATGCACCATATATATACACACACTTAATGGCACTGTTATGTTTAGTATAAGAAAAAAAGTCATATTACTTCAAAGACCAAAGGTCAAAACGCAATCATTAAGAAGAGCGATTTTATCATTTATATCATACAGACGCTGTAGACACTGACTCAGTAAACATTCAACGTGCTCGACAGTTACAACACAGTGAGAACGTGTGCGTTATAAAACAGGTTTGCAGCAAATTCACTCATTTATTCGCCTTGTGAAAGTGACCGGCTGTTGTTCTGCTAGACTCAACGAACTGCAGTGCTACAAGATCAGTCAACGCATGAAGTCGTAGCACGACGCTATGCCGACCGTGTACGATTGATAAAGAATTCGACGATTGTCGCGTATCATGCATCTCGTATACGACCAGCGTAAACGCCGGTTCTTCAATTAATCAATTGACGGCGGACGGCTGCTAATTTTACTAAGTGTTCGGCAAGATGCTGAAAGTGAACAGCGCAGTGAAAATGCTGGACGACGACTCCTGCAAGATCAGTTTGCAAGAGTCGGAAAATTTGCTGGGACCCGAAAAATCATGGAACTCGCAGATGTGCATCGAATTCAGCGATCTCTGTTATTCGGTTCGTCGCAACCGCAAAGGTAAGAACATTTCATCATCGTCCTACATATTTCTGAAAGTTGCGATTTTGCGTTCTCGATATCCTGACACAATTTACTCGTACGCTTCGTAATATCTTCAGACAGCTTTAGATAGCTGTATAAAAAATAACTGATCTAATCATTCGATTGATATAGCAACGTAAGCACACGTCATTACATTGCGATTGCGATACATGTCACACAAATATAATACGTATGTTGTCTCGATTT
>NW_020213689.1:0-4156 GCF_003070985.1 Temnothorax curvispinosus | reverse complement strand
AGTTCCAAGGAGGAAATTCGCTGGGTGTTATTAGCTACGGTCTCGGATAAGCTATTAATCAGATCGAGCTTGCTATTAATTATCTCATTAGTTCGCTGCTGACTCTCAATAAAGGCTGAGATTCTAAGATCAGACCGAGTAATATCTTCGTTAATTCTCTGTTGATTGTCAATAAACGCAGAGATCTTTGAGTCAGACAGCTTCATCTGCTCGATCAGACTTAACAAAAGCTCATTCGTCGCAGGCGGTGGGGTCGACCGAGTACGCGAGTCAGCAGAAGAGGCCATATTATCAAACTCGAATACACGCGCAGTATTATCAGTTGTAGGTGTAAGAGGGGGTATATCCAGTGACGATAATAAGGATATACAGCACGAGTCAGCGTATCTTGACACTGAATAAGACCTAATGCAACCAGGATGAAACGCTCTACTACACCCGCTGCACTCAATCGAAATATGAGCAATCGACTTTCTACACTTAAAACACGTAGGTTGCATGTGAATTCAGCTTTAACTAACCCCGACACAAGAAACACGTAAAATTTGACATGCATAAGGTTCGTACAGATAATAGCAAAGCCAATCCAGCAACCGATTGAGGCACACGCTGACACTCCGCGTAACAATTCCGCCAAGCCGGCAATAGTTTTGTTCACCGATTTTCGACTGTCAATATCGATACACAAGATCGATCGCGCACAGGTCCGCCAATCAGATCACACCGGCACCGCCAACCGCATCCCACGCAGGTCAGCCAACAGGATTACAGGGCATGCACACCTCAGAGAAACAGTGTAGAAAAGAACAGATCAGAAAGCACATGCGCAACAGGTGTTGGTGTCCCTCCAGAATGATGTCCCTCCAGAATGCTTCTCAGAAATAAGGTTAGAATCAAGAGAACATTCAACACGCAAATTCCGAGAATCAGGCGAAAGCACCTGAAGAAATATGAATAGCTCGTGACGAGCTACAATTGAACATGCTCACACCTGCAACAGAAGAGCCCGAAGGCAGCTAACGGCAGAGATATGTCAAATAAAAGCAGGAGCAACACAACAGACATGCACGTTGTACTCACGAGAGAGAGAGAGAGAGAGAGAGAGAGAGAGAGAGAGAGATATGATCTTTATTAAGCCCAAGCATAAGCTATAGGGCAAATTCATAACATAGCCATAATACATATAACGTAGTGTAAGCATAAAGACTCTGAGCAAGAGTATAAGCAATAGCTAAACATAAAAGGCGGAAGATTATGTGAGTTCAAAACTAAAGGAGACAAGCATGTTCATGATCAATTGTTTGAACTCATCTCATCAACACTTATTTGACGCATGTATTACAATATGACGATAATGTATGTAAAATACTTAACAATACGTAACAATATGTACAGAATACTTCATACTACATTATGCTCTCTCGATCAAGTTTATATCAGTACGCAACTAATCAATCAACGCTTATTTGACGCATGTATTATAATATAACGTTAGTATATAAAAAATAATTGACAATATGTACAGAATATTTAATACTACATAATGCTCTCGATCAAAATTACATCCGTACACAACACAATAAGCCATTACTCTACCCCGACTCATATTCAGACGCCAGTAAAAAAGACCGTAGAAGGCTCTTGAAGGATCCCAGAGAAGATGCCGATGTAATGCAAGACGGTAGAGATTGCCAGAAATATATGGACGAAATGTGAAAGGAATTCCTATATGTGACAGTTCTATAAGCAGGCAGATTAAATGTTTGAGATGAGGTGGCATGTCGTTCAGATCTCCGTAGCGCTGGATCCAGCTGGGTAAAGAGATCACTTAAATATGATGGAGAACGCATGTGAATAGTTCGATACATCAGGCATCCAAGGAAATAAAGCCTTCTGTTCTCAACACTAAGCCAGCCCAGTCTCCGCCTATACGGTGTAATATGTTCGTCACGCCTGAGATTGAAGATGAACCGTATGCTACAGTTTACCAGCCTCTGAAGTTTAGTGTTGAGTTCACTAGTTAGACCATGATATACTAAACAGCAGTAATCTATATGAGGCAAGACCAAGGTGACAACAAGTTTTACTCTTAATGCAGTAGAAAGACTGTTTTTGTTGAACTTAATTTTATGTAACGCATTATGAGCTTTACGTGAAACTAGTGAAATATGTTTCTTCCACGACAAATTAGGTGAAAAGATCACCCCCAAGTTCCTCACCTCGGTCACAAAAGGCAGGGGCACAGCATTAACAATAACCGGCGGCAGAGTATCGAGGCTGATGTTGCTGACATGCGCATTACTCCCAAATATCACGACATTAGATTTAGACGGATTAAGTTTGAGACCGTTTTCGCAAGCGTAATCGAAGATAGCATTAGCATCTTTGGTAATTAGCTCAATACCCTGACGAATGTTAGCCGGAGGACATCTGTAGTAAATCTGAATGTCGTCCGCAAATATCATATGTTCCGAGTAGTGTAAGACACAACCTATGTCATTCACGTAAAGGGAGAACAAATGTGGACCCAACACGGAACCCTGAGGTACACCACCCCACGTAAACCGCCAGTCGGAAAATTTACCAGTCTCATCAACAACTGCCTGAGATCTTCCAGTCAGATACGAGAAGAGCCATGCCAGAACTGCATCAGAAAAACCCAACGCTTTCAACTTTATGAGAAGTCGAAGGTGCGGGACCATGTCAAAGGCCTTGCTAAAGTCAAATAATACCATGATTGTGATCAACCCCTCATCTATACCTTTCTTAATGTCATTACAGACTCGCAAGAGAGCAGCCTGGGTGTTATAACCAGGTCGGTATGCTGATTGTCTGGGATTTAAGAGATTATGATCATTAAGATAGCGTACAATCTGCAAGGCAACGATCTTTTCGAGGATCTTCGACAGCTCAGGCAGATTAGCTATAGGTCTCGTATCGGACGGAGACAGTGGAATACGGACCTTAGAAAGAGGACGGATCAACGCACGCTTCCACTGAGACGGAAACACGGAGGTCTCAAGTGATCTATTAAATAACTCCACAAGCCATGGGCCCATAACAGACCAAGCAATCCGCAGAACAAACATTAGAATACCATCCGAGCCCGATGCATAGGAGTGAAGGGGTCCATCCGCAAGGAGTTTAAGGACATCATTAGGCGTTACCGTGGAAAAGTCAAACTCCGGACGATGGGGCGGTCTGACAACCTGGGCAGTGGCAAAGACAAAATCTGCATAAGTACACGGAGATTGAGCGTCATATACAGAAGCGAAATACGCGTTCAGCTGATCAGACGTAAAAACTTGCAAAGGAGAAACTAAAGTCGATTTGACCAATCCAAGACGCGCTAACTCCCTCCATAACTTGCTTGAATCAGTGATCTTTATTAAGGAGTTGAACTGAAACTCACTTTTCGCGCGCTTAATATCCGCATTTAACCGATTACGAAAAAGCCTATAGGTGGCGTAGGCTAGTATACTATTGGATCGCCTCGCATGCTTATACAGTCTATTTCGTTCACGTAGCCGGGTCTTAAGATCTTCAGTGAGCCATCGCACAGGGGGCCTTCTGATTACAATCTTTCGTATCGGAGCATGCACATCCAGTGCTTCGATCAAGGTCTGCGACACTGCCGCACAGAGATCATCAACTCCAGGCACTGTCTGGTCACCAGCAATGGCCCGAGTGCGCATCTGGAACGTGGAGCTACCTTCAATCGAACGAAGATCATCCCGAAACTGGTCACCATCAATGCTCCTATAGCTACGTCTTGAGACGGTGCGCTCAAAATCCATGCCCGTCCTCAGTGAAAGCGTCAGTTCGATAAGATCATGACCAGCTATAAACGGGCATCCAGATTTGACAAAAGCCTGAACTTTATCGCTGTCATCCACCGCCAAGACGTCAAGCCACGAGTCAGAAGTAGCCGTGTGATGTGTAACACCCGAGGGTACAATACTCATTGACATGCTTGACATCAGTTCACGCAGGTATTCTGCTTCATAATTATTAGAAAGAAGGTTACAATTTAAATCGCCGCCTATAATAACATTTTTGTATAAGTGCATAACTCCGTCCCGAGAGAGAGAGAGAGAGAGAGAGAGAGAGAGAGAGAGAGAGAGAGAGAGAGAGAGAGAGACTCGTGCACGCACAT
>NW_020213688.1:0-2392 GCF_003070985.1 Temnothorax curvispinosus | reverse complement strand
TAACATCCTTATCTTCTTCGACGTCGTCCTCGACCTCCTCGCTGCTTCGTCTGTGTTGCTATCTCTCTCCTTCTTGGAACCTCCGTCTGCGTCGATGAAACTAGACCTTCCGTCGGTTCCGTTTGCGTTGACGTCTCTCGAAGCTCCACTCTAGGCGTTTGCGACAATATTCCTCGATGCCACGGTCCTATCGTCTGCGTCCCTTCGGTTGTCCTTCTAATCGGCAACAACGGCAGGGGGGAGATTAAAGGTGGTAGAATCCACGGGTTCTTTGGCGTGGAACCTCCCGAGTCCGGCGTTGATGTTCCAACTTCGAAGGGTCGTCTACTTTTGGGCGTCGTTGATGCCACCGGGGTTGGGCGACTTGCGCCGAGGATAGGCGAGCTGGAAACTGGGCGCCGGAAGTCGGCGTTAAGCCAAGAGACGAGCGACTGGCGCCAGGAGAAGGAGAGCGACTGGCGCTGAGAGTCGGGAGAAAGCGTCCTGCGCTGGAAGACGAGCGACTAGCGCTAGGAGTCGTTGAAGCGACAGTGACTCTGACTGGGCGACCGGCGCCGGGGGCAGGGCGCCTTGCGCCGGCTGAAGTCGGCTTAGAGCCGTGAGCCAGGCGTCCTGCGCCGGCAACCTAGCGACTGGCACCAGGAGGAAGCGACTGTGCGCCTTCTGCGGGGCGACTAGCGCCGGGGGTTGCGGCTGGCGCAACCTTCTTCCTTTTGACCGCGAAGATCTGGTCAAGAGGAAGAAGGCGAGTCTTTCGCCTCTTAGTGATTCCTCCCTCGTAAGAACGAGGAGGAATCTGGTTATCGGAGCGAGGCGTCTTGACCCTGTATGTGTAATGCCAGGGCAATTCACCAAATCGCCGAATTTCCTCGAAATCGGTCGCATTTATATTCCCTCGTGGTTGAATTTTGATTACGAGTTGCGGCATCCATCTATTGGTAATTTACGAAAAACTCGGTTGCTAGGAGACGCGAAGTCCTGACAAACAAATCGGAGAATTCTCGGCTTGATAGAAAATCGATCGATTCAACCTGTCATTGCGTTGAACCGACCTGTCACCGCGTCGAACCAAGTATCGCTAATTCCGCGACTTCCTGGTGGCTGACGACGGCTGCCACAATATATAAAATAAAAATAAACACAATTAAAAAAAACGTAATAGTTTTTCATTTATTATCTTTCTTTGCGAATTCTGTTACTCTCTAATTTTTTATATCAGCTCTCGCCTCTAATTGTGCGGTGTCGAATCGTGCGGTGTCGAATTGTGCGTGTCGAATCGTGCGGTGTCGAATCGTGCGGTGTCGAATCAAGCGTGTCGAATCGTGCGGTGTTGAATTGTGCGTGTCGAATCGTGCGGTGTCGAATCGTGCTGTGTCGAATCGTGCGGTGTCGAATCGTGCTGTGTCGAATCGTGCGTGTCGAAAAGTACGATGTCGAATTGTGCGGTGTCAAATCGTGCGTGTCGAAAAGTGCGGTGTCGAATCGTGCGGTGTCGAATCGTGCGTGTCGAAAAGTGCGGTGTCGAATCGTGCGATGTCGAATTGTGCGTGTCGAATCGTGCGGTGCCAAATCGTGCGGTGTCCAATCGTGCGGTGTCCAATCGTGCGGTGTCGAATCGTGCGGTGTCGAATCGTGCGGTGTCGAATCGTGCGGTGTTCAATAGTTACGTGTCCAATAGTGCGTGTCGAATCGTGCGGTGTCAAATCGTTACGTGTCCAATCGGGATACGCCCTTTTCAAACAGCACACGATTACCACTTTCCAAAAAAATGACTTTAATACCTTTTTCTGTCGTCTTGATGATCGAAAGCAGGTTCTTGCTGAATAAATAGCTGTTTTTCCATCTGCATAATTTACCCTGACGTCAATGTCGCCTTTCTTTTTGGCATCAATCCGCGTGCCATTTCCAAATTTAACTGTGTACGTGTCCTCAGAATATTGCTTGAAATTCTTGAACCATTGCCTGCGAAACAACATATGTTCTGTCGCACCTGAGTCTGCATACCATGTATCTTCCGTCTTCGAATCGTTGTTCGAATCAACCATGAGAAGCTTGGTTGTGTCGGCAGCTTGAATCTCATCTGACGATTTCAATTTAACAACCAATGACTCATTTGCTCCTTGCAGTGCCTTCTTCTTTTTCTCACATTCACGTGCCCAATGTCCAGGGATGTGACAGAAGTTGCATTTGCCAGGCTTTCTAGTCGGCTTACCTTTATTCTGACCATTCTTATCGTAGGCTGTGGCTGATTTTCTGGTTTTCTTGACATTTGTAGCCAATGCCTCAGACGCTTGATTCTCACTTCGTGAACGCAAATTCAACAGAGTCTCTTTATTCACCAGAATATCAGTGAGTCTTTCAATGGTCTGATCTCTTCTAGGCACAGCATACC
>NW_020213687.1:0-15876 GCF_003070985.1 Temnothorax curvispinosus | reverse complement strand
AATCCTTATCGCGACGAAACCGATACATAGATAACGACTCGTCGTACTAGCAACGCACGTAGTACCCTATGCTAAACACGCGATGATATTGATACGTGTACCTCGACGTTTCCGGATCCGCTTCCATCTTCTCCAGGGTACATTCCAGGTCGGCGTATATGATAAATGGAACTCGTTCCTTCCTGTTGTGATTTTTAAAGGCCAACCACTTGTCGTTATCACTCGGTAACTTGATCGCGCAGTCGTTCATCTCCTGACAGTCGACGGTGTGGGCTTCTAATTTCTCGCTCGTGTAGAAGTAGTGCAAACATCTGTAAATAATAATAAAAATTTCTTTTTATACATCTTTCTCGTAAGAATTATTTTTATTGTTTATTAGGATGTATACTCACCGATCGCAAAAGTATTTCCTGTGTACTTTTTTACTAATTTGTGAGCTCACGAGGCGGGATAGGTTCTTGATCCACGCAAAATGTCCCACGTTGTCGTCATGCATGTACAGCAGATTTACATGTTTGTCCATCTTTCGGTCAGTAACGCGTATTGGCAGGATTGCAAGTTCCTTGTTTTTCTCGATGCTGTACACGTTGATGGAAATGTTGTTGTGTTTTTCAAAATTTTTAATTTGATCCAACGTCATTGGAAATTCAATGTCTTGGAGATTTAGCACCGACGTGTAATGAGGATACGACGATTCCCGTTCTGCATGTCTCTCGGCTGGATGCAGAGCAGCCGTCACTGACCATGCGAAACATGCATTGTCTATTGATCGCACGTTTATCACCGCCTTCTTCTTTTTAATTTCTCGCGGTATTTCCACAAAACACCCCGCGTGCAATGAATTGTACTTGTTTACGTTAACAGTCAAATTGTGTATACGCGACAACGCCCACCCGCTATCGCGTTCCTGGAATTCCTCCAGCGATGCTAGGGTAGGCTCGATAACGCGCGACACATACCATTCTTGCAGATCGGATGTACGAAATAGTTCACAGTTTCTCGTAGCGATACTTTTATTCGCGCGTTTGTCGCCCGCAACAAATTCACCATTAAACATTGTGTTAATCTTTACATTGTCATGTCGTTGCATTACGTTCCGCACACGATCGAGTACAATGTCTCCCGCATTTTCGAGAAATTGATGAGGGTCGATGTGTTTGGAATTTATTACCGCACCAGTCAGTATACGAATTTTAAAAGCCGTATCTATCTCGCGCCATCTGAGTCCTGTCTCACTTGCACTGTATCCTGCACCCACATGTACGAAACGTTGACGTACCGAATCTTTCAGACCTTCTAGTCTTGCAATACAAGCGACCAATGACTGTTTGAGACCGATCGATAATCGCGGCCGTTTAATTCGGCTTTGTTCTTCCAACGATTCGATAAATTCGTCACATCGTTGCTCCCACGCGGTAAATTCTTCCCGCGAATTTAATAGGGTGGATTGCTCTAACAACTCTTGCTCCATGTTATTACACGATCCTCTTTCTAACACAATTTGTTGTGCTCACGACTTTCAATTCTCGACTACTGAGCGTACCCCCAGATTCGTCATTTTATATCTCACTAATGATGCATCGTTTGATTTTTTAGCATATCTAATTTCACCGTGATCTCAGCATCCGTACATTTGCGCTAACCGAAAAATTGCAAGATTTGCAGTTTTGCACGTGTTCGATGAAATCATCGCGAGACGCGTTGCGACATGTTCTTGAAAAAAGGTACCATGTCATTGACTTATGATGAATTGATCCGTAGCATTGCAGCAGCCATACATCGGCGCTATTTGCAAAATTTGCTGTTTTGCACGTGTGCGATGAAATCATCGCGAAACACGTCGCGACGTGTTCTTGAAAACAGTAACGTGCCATTAACTTATAAGAAATTGCAAAATTTGCAGTTTTGCACGTGTGCGATGAAATCATCGCGAAACATGTCGCGACGTGTTCTTGAAAACAATAACGCGCCATTGACTTATGCTGATTTGTTCTGTACCAATGCAGCGGCTATACATCGGCACTATTTGCAAAATTTGCAGTTTTGCACGTGTGCGATGAAATCATCGCGAGACACGTATGTTCTTGAAAACAATGACGCGCCATTGACTTATGCAAAATTGCAAAATTTGCAATTTTGTGTACGTATAAATCGTCTACGAAGATTCTAGCGCGCAGTCAAGAGTTTGATACGGTTCGAGTACGTCGCAGACACTCTCCAGATACGATGAACACTCACGGTGCGAATTATTACGTTCCGATTGAAAATGAGTCGTGTACGAAACAGCATAATGAGTAAGTACCGTTATTTTGTATATAATTGTGCATAAACTGTTTACATACCTTTGCTTATTTATTTGTATTTTTTCAGTTTTGATAAACCCCGTTGTACGCCACGTATTTTGGGAAGGAGATTTGCCTTGACATCTACAGCTTACAAATATTTGGATGTGGGAATCAACGTGGGACCTATGTCCTTTGTGGATATACTTATTGGCGATAATCGAGGAAATCAGATAGTGTTACCCCATGTGACGTGGACGGCGCTCATCGAAAGACGTATGGATATTGAACAACTTTTGGAGTCAACTATCGGTTCTTCGTTATCGATTCACGATGCTGTTATAGAACTCGTAAAAATGCGCGATGCGAGTGTTGTAAAATTGACATCGTGCAACACCAGCTTGTACATGAAACCGTCAACTATGCTTTTCATATTCGAGCTCGAACAATGTGTCAAACATGAATATTTCAAGCTGTATCAAAATACGCATGAAGTAAATATGAAATTTAATCAATTTGTAACTATTTTACGGCGGAAATGTATCATCGACAGATGTAATGCGGCAAATATCTTGCGTGAAATTTATGATGAAAATTCAATTATTGATTGTGAATTATTAGCCTACGCTTTAGATACTATTGTGTATAATGCGCTACATGACAAATAAATAAGTATATTATGGTAAAAAAAAATTTAAATTATTTTTCCTTTTCGTTTACCGTTCCTCCTATTCCATGTCATTAGAATTACGCTGCGATATTGTCCTCAGGTTTATTTAAATAAATTAATGAGAATTATTCGAGAATTAAGATACTGTTGAGAGAGGACATGAATATGAGCTACGAAGAGGAATGACCGCGAGCGGGAGACAAATAATACGCGAATAGATAGGCGAATGACGGGGATAGCAAGTGAGATATGATGATGCAAGTGAGAGAGGATAGGTAAGAAGAGGTGAACAGAGAGAGACACCGTGCGCGAACAGGGCCGCGGGCGCGAAAGAACGCGAACGGGGCCGCGGGCGCGAGAGGGAGAGACCACGCGCGAACAGGGCTGCGGGCGCGAGAAGGAGGGGGAGATGACGCGAGCGGGAGCGCGCCGTGTGACGCGGACCGACCCCTTCCCCGCGGCGCCCGAAACGCGGTCTCTCGCGGCGCTGGAAAACGCGGTAAACCGCTGGAAAACGCGGTAAACCGCTGGAAAATGCGGTCCGCCCGCCCCCGCGGCGCCCGAAAACGCGGTACCCCCTCTTCCCGCGGCGCCCGAAAACGCGGTACCCCCCCTCTCCCCGCGGTACCCCCCGCGGGCGGGTACCCCCCCCCGCCCCTCACCACCCCTCGGAGCCCCTGGGGTAGAACCGGCCTACCTTTCCTACTAACTTACCACCACTTACACCACTATTTTTCGCGTGGATTTCCTTTTTGTTTGCACTCGGGGTGCGAGAGTACAATGCGGCACTATTTTCACTGTTGACGTTACTTCTTCTTCGAGCATCTTCCTCGATCAGCTTGGCTTTGATGACACCTACCTCAGGAATATCATCTCGGGACTCGATTGCAACGCGAAAATTTTCGAACTCTTCCGGAAGGCAGCTCAACAGCATTATCGACAGAAGTTCCGGCGGGACAATCACTCCAACGTCGGCAAGCATGTCAGCACGTTGTTGAAATTCGTTAACGAACTGAGCCATCGATTGGTCAGGCTTTATCTTCGACTGGTATAACTCTCTATACAGTACTGCCTTTCTGACCGGCCCCTGCGACTTATGAATTTTCTCGAGCTCGTCCCACGCTCCCTTGGATGTTGTCTGCTTTCGAATATGGCCAATCTCCGTCTTCGAAACGCCGAGAACAATCAATGCAAGCGCCTTCTCGTCTTTGGTTATCCATGCCGCTGCCGCTTCAGCATTTTCCGGTTTTACGATCGTACCGGAGACATAACCCCACAAGTCGTTGTACACGAGGACGCTCTTCATTTGCATCCTCCATACCTCGTAATTGTTGCCGCACAATTTATCGATATGTTGCGTGCCTGCCGCGTGCATCGTCGCGCCTTTTTTTTTCGGTAGTTACATACGATGTCACCGATCGCGACTCACTGCCCGTATTCACGTCGATACACAACCCGGTTTTTACTTTTTCTCGACCTCCCTGGGCCCATAACCTGTTGTTCTTTACTATGGGAAGCACAGGACCGGGATATGTAATTAACGACAATTATAGTTTCACACGTTTAATACGAAAATGTGCAACGTACGAGTGCTTATACAAGACTGAACTAAAACTTACTAGATACATATAGAAAGGAATATACCACTGGAATCGAGAAAACTAATATGGCATCGATACAACACAAAAATCAATAGCTATATGCGATATATCGAATTTGTCGACATCCCCAGAAAGTGTGGCGATTAATGTAGAACTGACTCGAAAAACAACACAAGTCAAGCGCGGGACTTGGTGCGCGATAAAAACAAATAATTTAAAACAATGTTAGTTTAACGAACGTTTCGGCTCTACATCGAGTCATCTTCAGCGTTTATTAGGAAGATCTCTGCAAACCTCGGGGTAAGAAGTAGTTCCCTTCCCTAGGAGTTGTCAAGAGCGAGCTGAGAAGCACACCTCTGTGGACATAACCACTGTAAGAAATCGGAGGGAGTGCTGGACTTGCGGAAAGACGGGGCATTTCCGCGTTGAATGTCCAGACGCAGAGGGAAACTCGGCTTAGTTGAACTTGGTGGGGCGAGTTTGACTTCCGGGAAAGATACCCCGAATATTAATCGTTTCGTAAAATGTAATATTAAGAGAATTAACCATGGCAATTTTTGTTATATTGGAAAGTTGGAAGGAGAGAGTTGTTTTTTTAAGATAGATACGGGCTCCGACATTTCCATTTTAAATAGTAAGATGGTAAAAAAAAATATGGAGAAAGTTCAAGTTAAAGATTTCAATTTAAGGTACCCTACTGGGGAAAAGGTTTCAGTCAAATTCAAAGTAAAAGCGAAAGTAGATTATGGTAAATATTCGGTTAAAATTCCTATGTATGTAGCGGAAATTAATGATTAATGTTTGTTGGGAGTTGATTTTCTGAAAATGGTCAATTTAGAGAATGTTTTCGAATTTGCTTTTGGAAATACTTCTATTGAAAAAGAAACTTTTAATTGCTCTCGAATAGAAAATCCTAGAAAAGTCCCCTCTATCTTAAATGAACTTTTCAAAAACAATTCCGGCAATTTGGAAGAGGCGCAGAAAGAGGTTTTTACTGACTTTTTGAATAAATATGAAGATGTATTTTCTCAAGATATTGTTGCCGGAAACTGTAATGTTGTCAAACATTTTATCAATGTGAAAGACTCTCTTCCCATTAAACAGGTACCCCGCAGAATTCCAATACAAATGAGAGATGAGGTTAATAAAATCTTAGAGGAAATGAGAACACACTGAATAATAGAGGAATTGCATAGTCCTTGGGTTTCTCCTGCAGTTATAGTGAGAAAGAAAGATGGCATTTTAAGATTTTGTGTAGATTATTGGGGAGTTAATGCCATTACGAAAAAAGACTCATTTTTTCTCCCCAGAATCGACGACATTTTTGACTAACTATCAGGTAATTTTTGGTTTTCTATGCTAGATTGCTAGAAAAAGCGGCTATTGGCAAATAAAAATTCGTCCTAAGGACAGAGAGAAAACGGCTTTCTCTATCGGCAGAGGGTTCTGGCAATTTACAGTGATGTCCTTCGGTTTGTGTAACGCCCCGGCTACATTTGAACGTTTGATGGAAAAAGTTTTGCGGAGATTGCTATCAAAAATTTGTTTAGTTTATTTGGACGACGTAATCATTTTCGGGAAAACTTTTGCTGAAATGGTAGAGAATCTTAAAACAGTATTTTCACGACTACGAGGAGCAAACTTAAAGATTAACCCAAAGAAATGTGTTCTTTTTAAAAGAAATGTTAAATACCTCGGGCATGTAATTTCTGCGGATGGCGTTACTACAGATCCTGAAAAAATTGCTCCCGTCAAAGATTGGCCAGTACCCCACACTAAAAAACAATTACGTAGCTTTCTTGGATTTTGTTCGTATTACCGTTTTGTAAAAGGTTCGTGTGGGGAAATAAATGTCAAAATGCTCTCGAAAGATTGAAGTAAATGTTGTCTTCCTCCCCGGTGTTTTCTTTTCCAAAGGGGGAAGGCGAGTTCGTATTAGATACGGATGCTTCTAATATGTAGGTATTGGCGCGGTTCTTTCTCAGAAACAAGAAGGGAAGGAGAAAGTCATTGCTTTTTTTTAGTTGTGTCCTCAGCAAAGCTGAGCCACGATGGCCTAGTGCGTTGGACCATATTAAATTATGATAGACATATTTGTGCGCCGTCTTCGCTGTGCGAATTTTCCAGTGCGCCTTTGGATACGGACTATGTGCGTGCGTGTATATCACGGGATGCCGCGTTGAAATAATATATCTCGTAACGTGACTTTTACGATTATGATTCTTGCTTAATAAGTTATCAATCATATCATGATTTTCTAGTATAAGTGCTTTGAATTAAGATATCATAAGCGATATTAATTATATACGGCCGTTGTAATTGATCTGTTTTGTCTTATGTGTTTTCGTTACTTTGTTGTGTTATATCTGTCCTCTGATAATATCTATTGCAATAAAGGATAAATCTGTATATTTCATGCATTATATTTGCTTTCTGACAATAGCATTGATAGTAATAGAACTCATATTTCGATATACTCGGGCATTCGCAATGAATATTGTCTTATTGTCTCTATGTTGTGTGTTTTTTATATGCGTGCTTAGCGTTTGACATACAACATGCTAAATAAAACTCTATGATATGTTTTGGTCCCTTGCGCTGAGATACGCATCTCTGTATTCAGGATACTGGATGAGAAGAACAAACAATTTTCTTATATATATATATATTCATTTATTCATTAATATAATTTTGGACTTCTTTGTGTTTGTGTCTACGTTGTATTCTTTAATGTTACACATGCACTTATACATATCTTAAATATTCTGAAGTTTGCACTGCGGTAGGTGGTGAATGATATGTACCTATTGTTATCACTTTGATGAGGTTGGAAACCTCTTGACGTGCGCGAGCGATCTCTGCGACTATGAAATTTGAGATAGGCAAACTTCTCAGATATAGGGACTTTCAGCCTTAAGGCTGATTTGTATGTACAGATCGTACGCATTATAATGTTATCATCTTTGGAAAAACTTAATTATTTCGATGATAGTGTACTGTATGAATGTATTTGTAATCAATCACCGATGACTTTCTCCCAGTGCGATTTGCTTGAATTTTGTTATACTTTCCGTGATTATTATTTAAAAATTTAATTATTCTGATAATGGTATACGGTGGGGATACATTTTAAACCGTTCACTGAGGACTTAGTCTTAGTGTTTTATTAAAATTGTGAAATATTTTCTATAATAATTCGATATGTTATGGACTGATAAATTTTGTACATTGCCTGGCATCCATATAAAAGAATAATCAATAAGCAAAAAATTACATAAATAGAACAAATGAACAAAACAAACATACATACAAAACAAATAAAACAACAATACAACAAACAAATGCATACAACCCCTCACATGACAGGCAATCGTTTAATGGATTATTAATATTAAGTTAATATTAAGGGCGAAATACGCTATATTTTTACTTATGTTTGATTTATCATCCTCTTGCGTACGGGCTCACTTTTGAGCAATAATTTGTCATCCTGCACTTGGAATAGTCTCGCTTATCGCCCGCTTCTGCGCGGGGCTAATATTTTTAATATTTTTCTAATGATAACATCCGATTGTAAGATGCGCCCTTGGACAGGGCGCATTCTATGCGGGCTGTCCTAGGGTGCACCTTGGGCGGGGTGCACCCGAACTCGTTGTCGTCCTAAGGAGATGGCTACCCCTGAAATAAATAAACCACAACTATGGATAGTACAACGGAAAAGGATATAAACTTACTGTCTCAGGGGACTTCGGACCCCCAGGGACCGGCGCTGGGGGAGTATAGTCCCAGCGACTCTAACGTCGATGGTCTCAACCCTAAAAAGTTGAGATCAAAATCATGCGATGGGCCTTAAGAAGTAAACCTACGCCCGGAGTGGGCGGAAATTACACAACCACCAACGGCGTTGCCTGCGGGCGCCGGGGGCAATAATGCTACCGTAGAAGAAACAAAATTGGCTTCCGATACTGCGAAGGATCTCACTAGGGATATCGTTGAAGGAGACTACCTTGAGAACATGGATCGCACATTGGTTGGAGAAGATATGGAGCGCACCTTGGATACAGAGCATTCTCAGGTTGGAGAATCCACCCTCGTGGATCACACTCAAGATGGAGAGTCCATCGCCGTTGCGGATAACGATCAGGAGACTACGTTCAGTAATGAGAAAATCACACAAGAGGGGGAATCCATCGTGATATCCTCGGACGAGGAGGGATGTGGTTCGACCACCGGTGACGAGAGATCCAGGAAAAAGAGGAAGGCATCGGCATCGGTCTCTCCTTTGGCTTCGTCGTCGGGTTTTGGATTCTGCCCATTGAAACCACCTAAGCGGTCACGATTGAAGCCGAGGGATCCTCCCCCGTCGCGGGATTTACTTGACGGCAGGACTCGGATGAAAGTAATTTCTAGGGATAAAATGAGAATTCTGAGTATGAGTGAGCTTTTCCACTTGGCGTCCAGCTCTCTTGAAAAGATAGAGGCAATACGCAACGACAGTAATGGTTTACATGGTCCGCTAAGCGATTCAATCAAGCGGGGCCTGCTAAATCTCTCCGGGATCTTTAGCATTCTCTTCGACAAGTTAACTTTAATCGAGGACGACTCTTCCGTTAAAAGGCTGAATAACGAGTTGATTGCCAAACTAAAGTCTTCAAAAATAATGAGCTGACGCATAGGGAGGAGCAGCTTTCGCTAAAGAGGGAGAATGATCAGCTCCGGCAGGAGCTGGCGATTATTCGGGATAGAGTTGTCATGCTTGAGTCTCGGAATAATGAACCGTTGCCCCCGGCTACCGACTCGAGATCGCCGATTTCTGCCCTCGGAAAAACGTCCCCGAAGGGCGGCGGTCGGAGCAGAGGGAGAGCGCCTGTGTCACGGAATCCGCGGGAAAATGATCCGCCCCCTCAGAAGAAGTTTGTCTCTCCGAGAACCGGAAGACGCACTAGGTCAACTCGGAAAACGCAGATGTACCGGGAGGAGTCTGAGGATATGGAGACTTCCGAGGCGGAGTTCTCCCCTCTTCCTAGGCCAAAATCTCGGCCTGTTTCAGACATAATGCTCACCGGTGACGAGAGGGTGTACACCAGTGAGTCTGGGGTCGACTCACGTGGTGAACACTATGTGGTTCGAAGAACCGGTCGTGATATGTCTGATCTTAAAGCTGGTACGTCAAGTGGGATACGCGACGGTCCTTATTCGCAAAACGCCTCACACCAAGAGGCGCATGAGGAGCTTACGCAGATCAAAGAATACATGAACCGCCTCGCTGATCGCAAACGCGAAATTAAAGCGAGTATTGCGGTCCATTCGGAAAACGTTCAGGGGCGTAACAAAAAAGTACCGAGAGAATCACAAAATCCCGTTAATGTGGAGGAGGATGCGGAGTGTGCCCCTCAACGCGCCTCGATACCTACCGCCGTCAACGAAAGAACCTACCGTGGGCCTCCTCGCCGCAGACCTCCTAGATCTGCGGCGATCACCATCACTTTTTTTTTTTTAACATGGGGAAATCTTCAACTGCTGGATTTCCGGGCAGCCCGGTATGTGGCCCAGCAGCCCCTTCTGGTGTTTGTGGGGGAAGACTCCCTCGCCCTCCTGGCAGAGGTGAGAGAAGTGCCGGATTCTACAGGTGTGCGCCCAATTACAGGGAAAGCGGTGTTACCCGCACGCCCCCGAGGACACGGCCCGTAGCCTACCGGCTAAAACCCCATGGGTGTCCCTACCTGCGCTTAAACGGGAATGCCCGGGAACTGGTATATAGCGTCCAGACACCCCTAGCGCCAAGCCAGACTTGGCTCCCTAACCCTGGGCCTAGGCCCTTTTGCTCCTAGAGCGAAACATCTGTGTGTAGCGGAGCGCGGGACACCACCCGCTCCGCCACTCTTCCCTGTGCGTGGGAGAATTTGACGGGCTACCGTTGCCAGCCGGATTGCCCGTCAGCGTCCACCCCGAGTGTTCCCCCCGTCGGAGGAAAATCTCGGGTTGAACGACCCTCTCTTACTACTTGGTAGCTAATGTCGCCCCAGGGGGACGAGCAATGGTTCCGCGCAGAAGCGCGAAGCGATTTAATTATCTTGGTCGCGGGTTCGCGGCATTGTGAGCGAACAGCTCGCGTCGAACCCGCTCTGCCTCCTCCTTGGCGGACATTACCTGCCCATAGAAGGACAGGAATGCCCGCCACTTGTCTTCCCGACCGTTGCCGCCACAACGGCCGGGAGGGAGAAATCCTCTCCGATCTCTCCCTTCAGGACACGGCGCTGCTCGTCCCAAGAGGGGCACTTCTCAAGGGTATGCTGCGCCGTGTCCAACACCTTGTCACAGTGGTGACACCTCGTGTCCGCCTCCTTCCCTATGCGACACAAGTACTCACCGAAGCGCCCATGCCCGGTGAGCGCCTGTGTCGCCCTGAATGTGAGTCCGTGCCTCCGACCATCCAGCCATACGTCCAGATGGGGCAGGACGGCATCGACGATCCTCCTACCGTATTTGGTTACGGTGCGGTTGGCGAGATATTTTCGCCACTTCCCAACCATGACCGTCTCCGCCTGGAGCTTTATGGCTCTACTGGCCTTGTCCCACTGGCGGCCCCGCGGAATCTGCAGCAGGCGAGTACGCCTGTAAACCTCCGCGTGACAGGCCGCCACTAACTCCAGCGGCGGAAGACCCGCCAGGACAGTTGCCGCGGCGTGCAAAACCGTACGATAAGCCCGCGACGCTCTGAGGGCCACGACTCGCTGGACCCGGTTAAGTTGGGCCCTGATGCGAGCCGACCTCTCCACCCTGAACGCCCATATCGGGGCGCCGTAGAGCGCCACGGACTGCACCACCGCGGCATAGAGCCGGCGAGCACGCCCGCTCGCCGCCCCCCCCCCCCCAGGTTCGGCATGAGCCGAGCAAGGTTGTTAGCAACCGCCAGCATCCTGGGGGCGATGCGAGCGAAATGCTCGCCGAAACCCCAGGTGCCGTTGTAACCGAACGATACGTAATCGGGCTACAGGGTACGCGATTTTGTCCTCTAAGTCATCGGTCGCTACTCGGTTTAACCTTAAACTACCGAGAAGGTAGGTATTCGTAATGCAAACGGACCAAAAGTTGAACAATTTGTTTAAACAATTGTATTTTTTCATCCCGCCACAGCTGCCTAGTAAGCAACGCCTGTGCTCTAGATACCGCTAGGTATGACCTTGATCGGCCAGCCAAGGGTGCCTGTCGTCCGGACAGCCGCTTGATCAGGTATGTATATACGTATATGTCCTTAACCCTTTCACCTTTTAGATCCCCGCCACAGCTGCCTGCTCTGGGATGCTCTGCCTACCGCCTCCGCTATCTATCGTTCACCTGCCTCATCCGTGGAACCAAGATGGCCGGACAACCGCTTGATCGGGTAAGTCCCAACATTAATGTAAGTCAACGCCACTAATTCTTTTTTATTTTCAGGTTTCGTCTACGGATTCCTCATCACCATCGCCGATGTCATGGATCACCGCTGCTCACCGATGTCCAGGATCACCGCGTCTGGAAGCTGGCCGGACAACCAGGTAAGTATGAGAACTGTCCGCGTAACTAGGATTAATGTCGTTTCTTTGCAGGTTTCCGCCACGGTTTCCTCATCTATGGCCTTCTCCGAAGCAGAATCGATGATGACCTTGAAGCTCGGTCAGCGCTAACACCAAGATGGCCGGACAGCCGCTTGTTCAGGTAAGTTGAGGGTAAGTAACTGATAATTTTGTATATAATTTTGCAAATAATTATTGCTTTTATTGTTAACTATCGTTTCACAATGATGGTCGTTCACAATTATTGATTGCCGCTCAAGATGGCGGTCGCACGTCTCGCAAAGTGCGATTTCACGATTCAGGTACGCGAAAACCCGTACGCCTTTCGTATCGGCGTCACGTAACGCTGTTAGCGGGCGTTCCCGTTTGTTTCGGACACTACGGTAGGCTTACAAACCGTATTCCGGTACGCGTTCGCGATATTAACTACGATACGCCGGTACATACGCGCGAGAAGATAGCTACCGTTCGAGCGTCCACGAGAGACTGCCACGAGGAATATTCCTCTCTTGGGCTCCCTACCACCGAAGTTTTATCCTCTCCATGGGGTCTCGGCCGCTTTCTCCTCGCGGTAAATTTTCATTCTACGCCGTTACAATAGCTGTTTACGAGTTTCGGCTCGCCAGGTGTGCGCCAGATGTTCGCGATGGAAATTTTCGCCGCCAGTACACTATTTACGACGTGCTTAATCAGCTCCCGGGTGGCGGTTTTTCACCTCTTTCAAAATTAGACTTTCGAGGGCGCCGACCTGTGCGCACGGCCTCTTCTATATCCCTAATGCCGATTCCGGGTCGACTTCCTGGAGAAGACGTCCAGGTCGCTTTCTAGGTGTCCGCCGATGGCGGCGACACTGCTACCTATTCCCCCAGTCCCTACTAACCGTATTCCGGCCCGACTTCCTGTAGCCGATGTCTAGGAACCCCGGTTTCCCGGACTGTCCGGGCAACCTTCCGTTCGGATGGTCGGATCTCTACCGCGCTTCGTTCCTCGGGTGTACTAGGTATTCCCGAGGACGCAGTTTGAACCGTTTTCCGCTACGACCCTTGGTTCGGAAGTTCGCAAATTGTTCGGCGAACCGTGTGTCTGGATGATCGGATTTCGTTCGTAGTCGATTCCTGGGCCCTATCTACCTTCCCTGAGTACGCAGTTTCGACCCTTTTCCGTTCCGACGCTCGGATCGCGATTTCGTAAATTGTCCGGCAAACCCTATGTTTGCGCGTTCGGATCGCGCTCGCGATCGATTCCTGGGGTCTGGCTAACCCCCCTGAATACGCAGCTTCGGTCCTTTTCCGCTCTGACGCTCGGTTCGCGATTTCGCCAATTGTCCGGCTAACCCTATGTTTGCGCGTTCGGATCGCGCTCGCGATCGATTCCTGGGGTTTGGCTAACCCCCCTGAGTACGCAGCTTCGGTCCTTTTCCGCTCCGACGCTCGGTTCGCGATTTCGCTGATTGTCCAGCAAACCTGATGTTTGCGCGCTTGGATCGCGCTCGCGATCGGTTCCAGGGGTCGGTTAAGCCTTCCTCTGGATGCATCTTTCGCCATTTGGTGCTACGACTTCCCGTTCGCGTTTTCGCGGATTGTCCGGCAAACCCCGTGTCTGCGTAATCGGATCGTGCTGGTTTTTCGTCGATACCCCTTTTGGGAGTTTCGGGGGTCGGCAGTTCGACTCTTATTCGCGTAGCGCGTGCGGTACGTGCACTAAGTGCCCGCACTCTGAAAATTGTGTGTGACTCGACCTTTTAATTTATCGGTGCATTATCGATCCACGCACCTGTTGAAAACAAAACCTAATTTCCTTTTCTCGTGGTCGGGCCAGGCACCTTGGTGTCAAAAGAAACTAAAAATCTGTGGATCGTGGAGAAAATTCCTTATTAACTACTGGAGCCGCTGCTCGGCGACCGCTGTTGCATACCTAAATGTTAACTGCGCCGGACAGGTGTAATCGATGACTTTATTAAACAAAATAATAGAAAATCCAAATCATGAAATAAAATTAATAAAAATCGTCCCGATTCCGTCCTCGGAGCGCTTACGCAACTTAAAACTACTCGGGGATGTCCCCCTCGTCTACGGAGTCGTCTTCCCCGCTGGATGGGCTGATGAACTCGTCATTGGGCTCCTCCCACTGCTGGCCCGGCATCGCTGTCAGAGTCACCGTCTCCTGCACGGTGACCCGGGTCAATTGGATGCAATAGGCGCAATCGAACGCCTCAGCAGCACGCCTGATCGCTTCCATTTCGGCGGGAGAGCCCCCATTGGCACACGTCCCCCGCCAATTGCACCGACTGGTGCGCCACCTCGCGGCTAACCACCGGCAACGGTGTGCTCCGCCGGCTACGTCTGGCCACCTGCCGCGGCCGCGGCGTCGCCCGTCGCTCCGCACGCCTCAGTTCCTCGGGCGACAGTCGTGTGATGACAACCCGGGGCTGGCTCAGAAGCTGCGCGCGCACCGTTTTTGCGCACGGCTTCACCGTCCAGCCAGAGGCCGAGGAGCTTCATCCTCGCCTCTACGGGAACACGGACTCCCTCCACGTTTATGTACATTCCGGGTGGCCTCCCCTTTGACCCGTCGTGGAAAAATACCGCTTGGGTTTTTTGGGGTGCCACCCGAAGACCCGACCTCCTTATGGCGGACACGACGCACGCCACCGCGACATTGGCCTTTCGCTGGGCCTCCTCCCACGTTTCCCCCTCCACCCCCAGGAAGGTGTCATCGGCAAAACCGTTTAGCCAACACCCGGGGGGGAGAAGGATTCTCAGTGCGGAGTCGTACCCCAGATTCCACATAGGTGGACCGAGTACCGATCCCTGGGGCACGCCCCGCACCACCAGTCTGACTATCAGCCTACCTTCGCCGTCGACGTAGGCCAATCCTCGGTCCCGGAAGTAGTCCCACAGGACCGCTACCAGATAGAGAGGCACGTCGTGATTGAGCAGTGCTTCCCTGATTACTGGCCAGGGCAGGGTGTTGAAAGCGTTCCGTACGTCAAATGACACACCCAGAACCACCTTGCCCTCTGCTGCCGCGGCCTCAGTGAGGGTCCGGATGCGATTAATCGCGTCCATGGTGGACTTACCCTCCCTGAAGCCGTACTGGTCCTGACACAGGTCGGGACCATCCCAGGACAAGTGCTGGGCGAGGCGGGTCGCTATCACACGCTCAAAGAGCTTCCCCACCTAGTCCAGCAAACAGATCGGCCTGTAGCTCGACGGCTGGTCGACCGGTTTTCCTTCCTTGTGGAGGAGGATGAGCTTGGCCCTCTTCCATCTGCGGGGAAACTGGCCCTCTTTCATACACTTGTTGAAGAGCACCCTGAGGTGCTCGGCCAGCTCTCCAGTGACCAAGGTCCAGGCCTTGCCCGGTACGCCGTCCGGGCCCGGCGCCTTGTCCGCTTTTAACTTCTTGGCGGCGCACTGGAGCTCCTCCATAGTGACCCCGAATCTCTCCTCGTCCCACTCCAACGGTGGTGGAGCGGGCGCCCCGTTGACCCTCTCCCCGGGGTCATCCGGGAAGAGGGTATCAACGACCTCGTTCAAGAATTCGGGGTCCATTGACTCTGTCGTGGGGGGCGCCCATGGCCTGAGTTTGTTCAGGACTATTCTATACGGGCGCCCCCACGGGTCTTCCTCCAGTGTCTGGAGGAGCTCCTTCCAGGCCCGGCCTTGGCCACTTTTATGGCCACGGAGAGGGCCCGCTTAGTGAAGCGGTAACCATCTTCGGCCTCTTCCAGTCCGAGGGGGTCTCCTCTGCGACGTGCCCGCAGC